>NW_027271375.1:1355000-1533853 GCF_040938485.1 Diadema antillarum
CAAACATATGAATCACAATACGGGTAAGTATGATTTTCCTTGAGAAGTATTAAAACCCCACATTTATAGTAAAAAAAACGGTTGAAAACTACAATTCTTACCTGGCTGATAGAGGGAAGAGCAGCCATCTTGCTTGATGTCAGCGAAGTTTGTCACTAGCGCCAGCTACCGTTGAGCATAAGTAATGCTCTAACTTGCGTCTCGATCGCAGTCGTCAACCACGGCGGCAGAACTCAAGTACGCGGAGACGTACGTACGCCAGCAGGGCGTACGATGGCAAATTGGCACGGAGGCGTTGCGGCCGATCTCACCCCAACGGCTAGCCCCGATGCACGTACGTCGGCAAACGGCGCGCCGCGCGACGGCTGCTTGTTCAATCGGGCAACGCTACGTGGCTTAGAGCTGAAGACACACTGGTCAGGAGAAAAATACTGACATTTTTTAGATTTTTCTCAATTCGGCTTTCAACGATCAAAATGGATGCTCTTCAGTTTGGCGCAGTGATAGTAGCTGCTTTGTGTACGATTTATTTCACTGGAAAAACTGGAGTGGTTATGCGGTAAGCGTGTGAAAGATCATCCACATTAAACTTTACCACCTCCCTGCCATATGCCCTCTGGCCCCTGGTTCTATGGGTGATGGGCAGGCGCAAGGCGATGGGAGGGACTAGCGTTTGTTTACAACTTTAACTAGTTTGAGACCACAAGCGCGTAAGCGAGCATGCATGTAGTATTAAACACTTGAAACATTGTATGTAAGTGAATTTACTGGGTACAGCTAGCAGTATAAAGTTAACTGTAGAAAAGTACATTTAAAAACGGAGGAACTGTTTTGTTGGTAACTCATGATTTAAAGGGACCCAGCCCAGCCAGTAGTAACACTAAAATTACTCAGTATAGTGAGGTGCCCGCACCTCGTCAGGGGCCCGAATACCGTCGCCCCGCTTAAAATTGTTTTAAGCGCACTAAACAAAAATTTATGCCCGGGACTGTGTTCAGTATGCTTGAAACTTGGCAGGGCTACCACAACCAAGCAAATTTTGGTGAAAACCGAACAGTTTTTCGCAAAAATTGGAAATTTTAATCGGAATAGGACCCTACGACTACATTTTATAAGTATCACCACTGTCCCTGCACGCATCTTTTACGTGTATGTCTATGGGAGCATCACGGTCACCCGCACACGTCTTTTACGTGCTTTGTCTATGGGAGCGCGGGTGACGAGTTGGGGGCCCCTTCCTTAGCGCGCAACTTTTTCGCATCGTTCGCGTTTGACGACGATGCTCTGCAAATTTTCGATATCGATCAGTGAGCTTGTGATTCCAATGGAATTTTCAGCATTTTTCCTGTATGTGACTTGGATTTCAAAGAATTTCAGTGGCGAAATGTGATTCAAATATGCGCAAACATTAACTATGACGAGGTGCGGGTCACCCAAGTATACTAGGGCTAGGCCTACGGACTATTCAGTACCGGTATTCTGTAATAAATACAGAACTGGTTGAGGTGAAAATTCAACTTGTAACTTTTTGCGAGATATTTATAAACCACTCTATGAAATGTTAACAATTCTAAGCATGCTAAGGGGAATCAAAAGTTTATTTGATGAAAATTGGTTTTGAGATGGCTGAAGCCTGAGATATCTAAAATTAAAAACAAGGTAAAACAAAGAGATCCTATACAAGTTGTGGCATGTCAATTTTATGATCACCTTTTTGGATATCTCAACCATTTTAAGACCAATTTTAATTAAATAAACCTTGAATCCTTCTTGAAATTACATGCTCTTGCGTTTTGTATAAGAGGTTTGTCATTTCACCAAACAAATGTTATGAACCTAAATCCTCACCTCAACCAGTCGGACTGTACAGTCCCTTTAATCCTCTGTAGACTCGGTCTACAATATACTTGAAGGAAATTGATTATTAAATTTCATCAAGCAATATAGAGTGAAAATTAAACCTTTCTTAATTATTGTTCATGTTAATTCATGTGGAAGTTACTACTAATACTAATGATGAGAGAGGGTTTTATCCAACAGTTCTCATGGGAGAGTATGGTACATTTTGCTGCTTTGAATGCACAGAAAATTCCAGGAGCTTGCAACAGGGAAGGCAGGGTGTGCTCCAGTAGCCGATGTGGGATTTGTCACCATCCACTACTTTGCGGGCCGAGGAAGGGCAGAGGCCATCCGATTTCTGCTGGAGCAAGCTGGTGTGCCGTACAACCAGACCGATTTCACGCGTGAAACTTGGCCAGAAGCCAAACGCCTAGGCATAGAGCGGGGACTCTACACCTATGGCCAAGGTACCAAAATGTCAGTACAGTAACTGTCAGGCAGAATAGAGTACAATATGTGCTGCCATAGCCTCTCACTACCATGGATCCGCCCCTGGACAACCTCCCCTGGTTCTGGACCGGGTGTTTATTATGAACGCACCCGGTTCCAACGCAAGCTGTACCCAAACAAAAGATGGACATCATCACTTTAGTGTTCTATACCCTATGCTTGACAACAGCATGAATGCTAGGATCATTTGACAATGTATCGATGGCATGTGATTTGTTTGAAACCTAGGGACACTTTGATCAGTAGAACTTTTTTTTTAAATCTAGTGACAGAATTGGGCTAGAGATGTGATTAGTGTTTTGTGTTCTATGAATTAGCCTTGTGCCTGATGAATGAAGGCTGTACATCTAATGATTTCTGAAAGCACATTACAGTAACTGATACAAAATTGTTTGAGTACAACCTGATATTTTCTCTCTTCAACGCAGGGAGAATACTTGGCACTTGTAACATGCAATGTTTAATCAACGGAGTATTTGACAAAAAAAAATCAAACATCGGTGATGATAGATTGTAACACACATCTTTTGTACGTTTTACTCAGTCCCAGCCATTGTGACTTCATCAGGAGTTTCCATGGTACAGCAGCAGGCTATACTTCACTACATCGGTCGCTCAACGGGAATGGACTGTGACTGCGATAATCTTCATTACTGCACTGTACTGGCATTGGGAGTTGGTATGTGGTTGCGTACTAAACAGAAAGGCAGGCCGCCAGTGCTGTTATATTCCGGATACATAATCTTCAATTCTTGTATGGTGTCCCTCTTGTTTTGTTTTCAATTTTTGGTTTGTTATTTTTTAAAAAGATAGTCTTGTATTTCAAACTTGTGAATATTTTAAGGGCAGATTTTTCAAGTGGTTCATTTCCATCATTTTCATTACATTGCTAATTCATTCAATTGTACAAAAAGAAGACAGCTGACATGCAAAGAAAAGTTTTTGTCAGACTGCCACCCAAATTTAGATTGAAAGATGATTCTGTCTTATTTGTTGTAGCAAGTTTGAATGGATAAATGAATTTATTTCTATTTGATACCACAAGGCATGGCACACTGTAACTACAAAATAATTGTTACGATCTTTGTTCACAAAGTAAAATGCCAGTGCTGTGCCATTGTAAACCATGTTTGGGATTAATGGTGTTGGTGCCAGTTATATGGCATAGTCTTGGTGGCAGCCTTATTCTATTTTGATTCAGTAAGATGGGACCAGTAGGGAGTTTCAATTACACATCTTGTGTTGTAAGGCAGATCTATCCAAAGGGAGGTTGATGATGGTACAGTATTCATCGCATAATCGGGACAGGTTGGGAGTAGCAAACAAGGCCCCTTTAAGCGAGGTTCCCGATTATCAGATGCCCGATTATGCGATGAATACTGTATCATAACTTTGTCCACTGAGAATCAGAACTACACTAACTCCATCTGTAGGCATGGCACAGTGGTGTTAGCACTTCTTGATCTGTGGTTTACAGCTGATAACTCTGAAGTGGATGAAAATTTGCGATGATGGTGCTTTGATTTGTGTTTTGAAATGAGTTTGAAGCAAATCTAGGATTGGCAGATTGTAAGCCACTGATATTAGAGAATACAAATTATCCATGAATCCACACAAAATAGTGTGAAATAAAGATTATATAGATGGAAGTCTGTATTATATCGAAGTGTATGTTGTGTGATAATATCCTCTTTGTTGCCCATGATGTGGGAATCTATTCCTTCGCTCATAAAATTTTGTGTATGGGCAGAGTGCCCTAATGCTGAAAGTGAGTTGCCTAGGTTACCGTACTGTTTAAGGAACTGAAGAGTCGCTCACACACTAAGCCGGTTTGACCAGATTTTGCCTTTAATTATTCACAGGTTTTACTGCCTCAACTGTAAGAGCAGACACCCCAAGACAAAAAAAAAAAAGATTAAAAAAAAGAAAGTATGTATGCCCACATTTGTAGGATTATCATTCTGATATCAATTAATGAGTGAAAAAAATGAGCAAAGAAAGTGGGATCAATCCCATTTTCCTTGCTCAATTTTTCACTTATGAATTCTATACATTTCTGATCAGTTTCCCTTATCAGTTTGCTTTTACTGATATTAATTATTAAGATTGAATAAGATGAAGGTACAAATTTTCAGTCTTAAATGACGCACCTGTAAACTACATCAACAACAGTGTAGCTCTTCTGCTTCTTGTTCTCCAGAGGATGCAAAGAGCAAGCTGTCCAAGCTGATCTACGACCCAGCATTCTCTGTGGAAATGAGGGACACATACCTCCAGGAGACTGCACCCCTCTGGCTAGGATATTTCGAGAAAATTGCTCCCTCTATCACCGCACAGGTAAATACTAAGCTACTAATTACGCTACGGGTTACAGCTAAAGAAAATATGAAGAGAATTCCATGCAATTTCCTTTTTTGAAATGAAAAGTACGCATTCCCTGAATTTGCTGTTGACATAGTTAAAACTTAAGGGTTATGGCGATTCCCCTGCTTTCTGAAATAGATGAGTCAAGTGCTCTTTCATTATGGTAGAAGAGGGAAAATATGTTGAATTTTCTTTATAGCTTCTCTCTGTCAATGTCCATTACTCAGCATTACAAAATGTTGCAGTCTTTTCATCATGCAATGGCTGCACCAAAAATTTAGAAATTCATTACTTTTCAAGGGATAGCCAATTTTCCTCAAACTTTGCTCAGTTGTTCTGTTTATGTTGCTGCATTCCCTCAATCCATATATTCAGATTTCATTCTGCTTCAAATAAGTTCATGCTGGTGTGCAGCTGCCGGAAAAAATCTTCAGTTGATTTTAAGGGGACCAAATTGTGATTCAACTTTTAATCCCTCGGGTCATATTGCATTAATGACTCAGTGCGATAGTAAGTGATATTCTAACTGCAGTCGGGCACAGGGTTAAGAAGTAGACAGTTTCAAAACTGAGAGTTTGTTGTAATAGTAGTGTTGCTGTTATTAAATGTTAGCATCTGTCTACATTTTCTTTGGAAGATTTTCCAATTTTCCTTATTTCCTGTGGCATTTATTGTCTGACATGCTAGATCGTGTGACTGCTTATTCTGTCCTTGTTTATACTTTTAAACCCCCCCCCCCCCCCCCAAAAAAAGGGGGGAAATAAGATAAAGGAAATATTATTAGAAATACTTTTTTTGGTGATGACTGCACATTTCATCTGAGCTGGAACCTGACACATGCTTTGTAATCCAGTTGCATCCTGTGTTTAAATCCTGTGAACACTAGAACGGTTTGCAGATTATTGTTACTATATTTGGTTGTTTGTTTGCTTCCTCCCCCCCCCCCCCCCCACCACTTCATGCAATGAAAACAGCCACAAAAAGAAAATCACGGTATATCTTCAAAATATACTGTTGCTGTTTGTGTGGAGATAATTTGGTAGACTCTACATACAAACAGCAACTGTTTGAAATAATGTCCGGTTGGATCAAACAGACTGTAGCTTTTAGTAGGCTTTTAGTTGAGTAGGTAAGAAAGTATACTGTGAAAAAAAAAAAACATACTTTAAGGATTATGGAAGTAGTAAAGTCCTTTTCTGTGTTGATTTTGTATTAATGTTAACATTCTACTTACTGTTAATGCGGACAAATATGAAAATAGAATTTCACTAAATTGTCAGTTATTTCTGCCGTGTGCACAGTTACATATAGAGACCCAGTACTGTGGGGATCTACGGGTAGCCCGATTCATTCGCTGCCCACTAGAGGTACATTCGAAAACCACGAATAGCACTGGTCAGCTAATATGTGCATTGCAGCTTACACAATATTATGGTCAACTCTAGTCAAGATTCTTCGGCTGTGAGTGTGCTTTCACAGATATCAGTGCTGAAGCTGTACACAATTTTTTACAGGGATTCTCAGATAGCCAGGCCAGCCTTCCCACCCTATGGTATCCCACCTACCAGTTCTTTAAAGGGATGGTACTGTATTGGTGGAGATGAGAATTGGGCTTTTAAGTTTTTGCATGATACCAAGAAAACACTTGTGAAATAGTACAGAGCATTCCATTTTAAGAGGAATTCAAAGTTTGTTTGATGAAATTTGGGTTTGGAATGACTGAAACATCCAAAAACAAAGTAAAACAAAGCGATCGTAATGAAGTGTGGGTCCCACACCTTATTAGAGTCGCTCTGTTTTGGATATCTCAGCCATTTCAAAACCAATTTTCATCAAAAAAAACGTTGAATTCCTCATGGAATTACATGCTCTTTCATATTTCATAAGAGGTTTCTCATTATCTCACCAAAAAATGTTAGAAACCTAAAATTAGGTCTCAACCAAAACTATACGATCCCTTTAAGATGTCATCACTCTGATTTTGAAGAATTACTAATGATATGTGAAAACAGGGCATCATCATCAAAGTTATAATCACACCATTCATTTTGTTGTTGTTTCTTGTTCAGCAAAATCAGTTCTTTGTGACTGACCGTCTTACATGGGTGGACTTCCTGATATTCGACCTGCTGGATGTCAACATGGAGTTTGGCATGCTAGACGTGGGCCGCCCTCCTGTGGTCATTCTTGACCAGTTCCCCAAGCTGCAGTCCTACTACAACCACATCAGGGCGCTGCCAAAGATTTCAGCCTACATGTCGAGCCCAGGGAGGGCGCCCTACAAGATCCCCTACATGCCCACCACAGTGAACGGTTCTTCAAAGCAGATGTAACGGCAGCTTGCATATTTGATTGTGTTGCCGAATCCATTGCTACAAGGTGCCTATAGATATTCAGTGATGGCAAACTGTGTTTGTAAATGAAGATTTTTGCTTTGGTGAATAGATATTTGGCAAAATTCATACTATCCTCTGAAATTTGGACATGAACTGCAATATGACAAATAACCAGAGTACATCCAGACATTGCAAACACAGTGATGCCTGCAACTAAGATTGATATCTTGTGTATACAATAGTTTCAGCAAAGCAAAGAAGAGTTTTTTCATTCTGATTCTTTTTTCTTCACCGTAGCTCAGTAAATACCAAAAATATGACATTTTGTTGCTCTGCTATGAATTGCTAACTTGTTTTAGTGAATGGCTTGTGAAATATAACACTTTTCAACGAACAAAACAAATACTGAAGAAAGTATGTCAGAAAGTAATATTTTGTATAGGTAATGTTGCTGATATGCAAAGTACTTTTACCATTCAGCCATAGCTTTAGATGTGTAATTGTCTTAAGAAAAGTTTATAGCTTTTTGAAATCAGAGTGCAATGATTCATCGTACGGCTACAACTTTTTCACACAAAGGCCAAAATTGAGTCTGAAATATATCCTCTTCTGAAGGAGAAACACAGAACAAAACAGACTTCATTTATGATGAAGTCTGTCAGTTATTCTGTTTGATTTAGCAGCTGACAAGCCTGTTATTGTAGTTTGTTGTAAGGTTCAGCAAATTTTATGGACGATTGTGACTTCAACAGTTGCATACTTTTCCATAATTTATGTACTTTCTGATTGTAGAACATGCGTACAGCATTGATCATGAAGCTTTTGATTGTGAGTCAAGTAACTTCAAATAATAAAGACATCATTCAAATGTTTTGATTTGACACAGGACAAATTTTTGATAGAAATCTAAAGATTTTGTTTGATTTATGATTTTTATAACAAATAGGTTTTCCTAATCCGTAAATGAATGATCATGACAGTGAATGATTGTCAGTTTGTCAACCATGAGTCTTTCAGTCTTACCTGTGTTTATTATCTTACATTATGCCGCATGTGATTGTTCAGCTGTTTCCTTTTGTGTATGACACTACATAATATTGTGTAGTAGATCAGAACATTGTCACAGCAGGGATGGCTGTCATGTTGAAGAAAGCTCCTAAAACAAAGGAGTTGGCTTAGTTCCATTAGTAGCCTTTGCTGTTCTATGAGAAGCTAAACTTGCCCAACCTCCCTCTTTTGTTTGTTCACCCCTTCCCCCCCCCCCCCCTTACCTGTTGTTGTTGGTTTTTTTTACTCCCTGCTTGATACCTTTAATACCTACCCCCTTTTGTTTTTGCACTATGTCCCCAACCCCTCCCAGACAGTGTATGTTTTGTAATATCTCTAGTCCATATGTGTCTGCTTAACCTGTACCAGAATGTTTGTCATTTTGCCTCTGACAAAGATTCTGCTAGGATGGAAATCTTTTGACTCCACAAAGAACTGTGAAATATGGCATGATCAGAGCTTATCTGACCAGGACCTTCAGAAAAAGAAAGAAAAAAGATCATGGGGTGGTTTTTTTTTTTTTTTTTTTTGGTCATTATAATAAGGTTCCCCTGTATATGTGCCTAGTTCCTGGAATGCCTGTTTCAGATTAGTAGTATGTAGTATCTTGGAATGACACTGGCATAGCACATTGAAGTATATCGAAGTGCTTATAGAAATGAATGTTTACAAAATGGCAATCATTATCCCTATTTTCATCATTTTTTTAAAGATAGCACATGATTATTGATTGGTGTTCCCTTTTCAACTTTGTTACAATTCAACTGAATATGATTCATTTTTTAAATGTGATTTATGTGCTTTTTGTATATTCAGTGAGTGTCATCATTAAAGATTGTCTTATTTGAGAGTTGTGGACATGTTAGTATACAGTCAAACCTGTCTATAGCGGCCACCCAAGGGAAACGGAAAAAGTGGCCGTTATAGACAGGTGGCCGCTATAAACAGGTAATCAAACTTTTTTTGCGTTGCTTACATGCACATCATGTATCACCATTGTTTCCGTACATGAACTTGTATGTGTGTACTAATGCACACACCGTGTGTTTCATGCATTTAACAATGCCGGTGTATAGGAAATTGTTGCACAGTAGACTTAGTATGTGTATTGTCGTGAAGAAAGCTTAACACTAGTGCATTTTATGACTGAATGGGGGATGAATGCAGCGGTGGCGATCACTGAACGTTGTCCGCATGGGCTACAAAGCAGAAAAACATGTTAATTTATCGGCTCGGCTACGGCTCCATTGGGTTTTTGGCTGCTATAGACAGGTTAAACTCTACCGCGGGAAACAAAATTTGTGACCGCTGGCCGCGTTAGAGAGGTGGCCGCTATACACAGGGTCTTTAACAGGGCTTTCTCTCGGGGGGATTTTTCAGTGGCCGCTATAGCCAGGTGGCCGCTAAGGCAGGTTTGACTATATGTATGTACAATGTGATTGTATTCAGTACTTCGTAATTATGATGCTTTGTAAGCTGACTCAGTGGTGAAATAAAAGACTGAAAATCAGCTGTTATCTTGTACCTTGTGATGTATTTCAGTTATACAGGGAAAAAGTTATAATTTTCCATTACATCATTTAGCTGTTTTTTCTTTTCTGTGCATTTACAACAAAAAGCCAGTTATAACGAGGTGGAATTGGGAGTCCCAGTGACCTTCTTATAACTGTTTGCCTGTACGCTAGTTGCTGTGTCAAATGTCAGCGTTGGATGTGGTGATACTGTATCAGGTCAGTCAAGATTTGGTGAATTGTAGTGAAAAAAGGCACTGCTCAGGTAGATTGTGTGTGTGTGTTTGTTTGTTTGTTTGTTTGTTTGTTTGTTTTGGGTTTTGTGTGTGTGTGTGTGTGTGTGTGTGTGTGTGTGTGTGTGTGTGTGTTTGTATGTATGTGTGTGGGTTGTTATTTCAGTTTGCATTAGAGCTGCCTACAAACTCTTTCATAGTGCTTTCTAAAGAGCAGGGCAAAGACAAAGTGAAATTAATTTGCCACAGCAGCACCTAAAGAATAGACACTCTGATCTGATGTTATTCTCACAAACATTTGATATCCACTTTAGGATTTCTTATTAATTTTTCTTTCTTCCTTTCTTATGATATGACTGATTGACCAATTGATCTATATATTAACTTAATTCTTGTGTTTATTTAATATGTAGTGACACTTCTTTTCATCACAATTACAAAGTACAACATACATGCAACATTATTTTCTTCAAAAAGTTTTCACAAAACAGTGTTTTTTCTGTGTTCAAACCATGAGTCAATCTTTAACCTTGTGCTTTTGTTGATATATTCTCTTTATTTACTAGAATACTTCTCTCACAAAGAAGTAGGGGCCTACTAGTATTATACGTTTGTACCTGTTCATCTTGAGGTTCTGAATACAAGTGAAGAGTTTGTTTGCAAAAACCGATAAGTCCATTTTTGAAGATTTTGAAGTACAGTCTCTGTCATAAAGTACAAAATAATACCTTTTAAATGATATATTGGTCACTACATATAAAGGTATATTTTTGAAGTTATGGTCAAAAGAAGCAAAAATTTTCTTATTATTCTCTTTATTTTTCTTGACCTTTAATCGCAAATATCTCCATTTGACAAATATGGACTTTTCGGTTTTTGCAAACAAACTCTTCAAGTGTACATGTATTAATCTTTTCCCCTTTGTTTGATGCATGTAGGCCTATATCATATACAAGGGATTCTCACTGTAACCAAGACCTAAAAAAAAAAAAAATGTCTACTACCTCGGTATTATTTTTCTCACTCTCAGGATACAAAAACAGAGATTTAAAGAGTTTAGACCTCTAAATAATCACCTTGTTGTATGAGGGGTTTGCTAAGTCCGACATCTTAAGAGACTCCAACTCTCCCGCTTTCGACGGGAGATCTCCCGCCGAAAGCCCATTTTTTGCAAAATCTCTCGTTCTCCCGCTTGAGATTTACTTTCTCCCGCCCTGGCTCCGTGTCTCCCGCTTGAAATGATTTCTTACTTACAGTGTAGTTTCATCGTATGTAGAAAAATAAGCCTTAGATAGCACGAGAGAGCATCTAGAGCTCCCAGGGCCTTTAAGCGGGCCCTGGACCCCGGCTGCAAGGAACTTTGCCCTTTGCGCTCGTGATGTGCACTTTGCGCACATCAAGTTGGAGTCTCCCGTTTGCTAGGGGTTTCAGGCGGGAGAATCTCCAGATCGGGGGGGGGGGGGTGTTTCATCAACGTTTGTCAGCGCTGAGAATTTCAGCAAAATCCTTGATTTTGATTGGCTGAGATGCTCTGGTCACTGACTGTTACTATGGTGATTCAAGTTGTCAGCGCTGACAAACGTTGATGAAACACCCCCCAGAAGGTGCTTGGGGCTGGAGTCTCTGCATCTTTTTTTGACAAGGTTCCGCTGTATCTCGTTTGGTTGAATCCAAAACGACAAAAACCTCAGAGGGGTGTTTCATCAACGTTTGTCAGCGCTGACAATTTCAGCAAAATCCTTGGTTTTGATTGGATGAGATATGCTCTGGTCACTGACTGTTACTATGGTGATTGTCCGCGATGACAACGTTGATGAAACACCCTCCCTGATACTGGTATGTTATTCCAAGGAGGTTTAAGAGATGGAGTTCCAACTGGCTGTAATTATTCAAACAGTTGTCACTTTTCTATTGATGTATAGATACAAAAGAATTCCACAGGTGCATCTGTGCCTTTGGTGACGGGGTTTGATGCCGCCGTCTTGCTGAGCAATCTGAAGATTCATTTTGAACGTTAACTTAATGTTGGCTATATTTTGCTTGTTTATCTATTAAATGAAACGAAATCTCACTTAATGATAAAGCTCATTAAACAACGGTCAATCCCTTCAAGAAATATGTGCAAAAGTGTAAATCAGAGCTGTATCATGTGAAGGGGTTTAAAACTGTACCCTCCCGGAAAGCCGGTTTTATCACTTTTCCACTTAATTCCTCCAAATAAAACTGATATGGAATAATCTTCGAGTATAATTCTATATTAATAGATATATCAGATTAGTGGCCGGGCACGGCCAGTCGAGTAATTTTATTTTCATTTCATCATTTTTTGCGCAATTTCTATTCGCGCATCCCTGTGTCTTTACCATCATATACCACCTATCTTCTATAAGTAGGGATGGCGAAAAGTAATTACCATCACAAAGACATATTTTCGTTAGAAAGTGGCTGATGATTATGCAATGAGACATGAGTCAATTGTCCTATCTGCGCGGCAGATCCAGTTTGCCACATGCTTCAAATACTTTCGAGTGGCGGCATCGAACGTGACTTTAAAGGAAATACGACAGTTGTGACTCCATTCTCTTGAAGTTGAACCTCCTTGGTTATTCAAAATGCCATCACAGAATATTCTTTTTTATTCACGTGAATACAAGTTTGGTTTACAAGTTTACATCAGAATACACAGTGGTCAAAGAAGAAAATTTTATAGTAACTGTAATAGAAAAAAATAATAATAATACAAAAGTCATGTACCGGTAATTAAAATTATGAGCCCGTGGCACTGTACGAGTCTGTAAAGTTTTTATCGCAAGATGGCAGTCGTCCTATTTGTTGTGGCGATCGCGACAAAGATCGACTCTGATCGACTGTCACCAGTCGGCATCTTCCTACTTTTTGGAGAGCATCATCAATCACACACATGGCGTGTGTGTGAAGTAAGACGTGTAATAATACGTGTCGAAATTTCGTGTCTCATGCATGAAAAGCGGTGTGGCTCGGTATACGATCGAGCAAACAGGAACGACCTTACAAAGTCTCTTTCGGAGGACAAAATGGAACTATCTTCAACACTTTCTCTGACGCTTTTTGTGTCATTAACCGTCGCATTAGGAATCTTGTGGATGTGTGATGCCACGGTTCAAGTTGAAAGGCCTCGTGGAGTCTCACTGAGTAGTAAGAACTTCGCTTTTTATCTTGGCCTATAAAGTCTAAGCCCCTCCGAGCAGCGTGTGGGTGTTCGCGTCCTCATTGTCGAGTATGAGATGCGGTCCCATTCATTGATATCTATGTTTGTTTCTGTGCACGACCTACCTCTACAGCTAGCGCGCTAGCTAGGCTAGGTCAGGTGTTCAACGACAAGGAAAGGACGGTGCAAGGCAAAATGTGCATTTGTTTACATACTGGCAAGGAAAAGTCATTAGCTAAAGTTCTTCCTATATTTACTGTTTCACAAGCCATCAATAAAGTGTGTGTAGAACTAGCGCAGAAGTCCAATCCTGTTCACTGCACTGATTTTATATCAAATCAAGCAAATGAAAGGGGTGAACAAACATTGAGTGAAACATACAAGAGGGAGGTTTGGTTAGGCCAGTTTAGCTTCTCATAGAACAACAGGGCTGCCAACTCTCACGCATTTTGGTCCTTTCTCACTCTAAAACATTATTTCATTTGCATGCATTTCTAATTCTATTGATCTCACTCATTTTGACTCCTATGCATTTCTATTAATCTCACTCATTTTGACTCCTAAATTATAGCATTGGCCTATGGGAGTCTCACTCTCAACTAGTTTCCAGTGTTGGCAGCCCTGGAACAAAGGCTACAAATGGACCTATTAAAGGACCTGGCGTAAATATTCCTATAGGAATGATAAATGCCAAATAAATTCAAATAACAACAACAACAAAGCCAACTCCTTTGTTTTACTATTAGGAGCTTTCTTCAACATGACAGCCATCCCTGCTGTGACAATGTTCTAATTTACTAACACAATACATGTACAATATTGGTATGTAGTGTCAAACACAAAAGCAAACAGCTAAACAATCACATGCAGCATATAAATTACATGTAAGATTATAAACAGAGGTAAGACTGAAAGGGGAGACTCATGCCATGGTTGACAAAACTGACAATTACTCACTCATTATCATTCACTTACAGATTAGGAAAACCTGTTTGTTATAAAAATCATAAATCAAACAAAATCTTTGGATTTCTATCAAAAGTTTGTCCTGTATCAAATCAAAACATTTTGTCTGTCTTTTGATTTCAATGTTCTTTTTATTCTGTCCTTTTTCTTTCCCTCTCTTACACTGTAGCTCTCTGACTCTGTATCAATATGACTTATGTTTTCATGGGGTCAGCGATTCACAAGGCTTATACATGTAGATTGCTCTTCTCCGTTGACCCCCCTCACATGAATTTATGGATGCATTGGTTTTGTTCTTCCTGTTGTTTTTGTGAATGTGTGTGTATTTCTCTTTATATTGTTGCTGTAGCTCCATTTCCGTTTTTTTCATTGTATGAATTGTTGTTTGTATGTCGAGTGGAAAAAAAACTTGAACTTATAAAAAAAAAAGAACTGAATATCCTCGATTAATAAGTCAATACCTCATTGATCAAGCATGCTCATGCACAACACAAGCTCTCTTTCCACAAAAAAAAAAAGTGAATCAAGAAATACATTTCACTTTATTGAGGTACTACATTCATACACATGTCAAATATCTTAAGGCTAGGTTATGATAAGTTCAAAAAAAAAAAATAACCCATACATAATGGTTCCATGTTTCCATGCATGCCCCATAATGTATGAGATCTGAGAGTGAGAAGTAGAGTACTGTGTCTACATGTAATAGTAATACGTTATAGTGTCATTGCTGATCATGTGTACTGACTGGTGCTACGTTGTAGATTATTATTAAAATGATAAGGCAAAGCAAGATGGGTAGCCATGGGGATCTGAATGATGGTACAGTACTCTCCGCATAATCGGGTAGGCTCGGGCATAGCGTTTCTTACCCGATTAAGCGGAGTACCCGATTAACAGAAGACCCCGGCTCATTCACAATGGACACACACAATGTGTATGTACATGTTTATGCATTGTACACTGCACTAAACACCTGTCTGTCTATATGCAATTGTGAGTGCCAGCTACATGTGTAATGTTCGTTTGCGTGTGACAAGTCGGTACGTGTACACGTGCTTTCATGTTTAATCACTCCCCAAATGATCGACCTGCTTTACAAATTAAGCAGAGAATGCGACTAGCCTTGGAAAATTTGACATTCGTGATTTCTTAAAGTGTTATACATGCGATGAAATGTGGGTAGAAATGAAATAAGAATAAAATTATTTACCCATTTATGCGGAGAGGCAACCCGATTATCAGGTAATTTTATTGTGCATTGGAACTGATTCTGACATTACTACCCAATTAAACGGAGTACCCGTTTAAGCGATACCCGATTACGTGGAGAGTACTGTAGTTTGAAGAGTCCAATTTCAATTCCATCCCCCCGATGTTTAAATATGCTGTACTGGTATAAATCGAAAAGACTGAAAACAAAAAATCAAACAAGCAGAGTAGTAATAGTCTTATCAAAACCAGACATAAAGAAAGTTGTGGGTCGACTTTTCGCGTATTGATTCCACATGTTGTCATCAAGTGATGATATGAGTTGCAGTTACATTAGCGAGAAGCAGTGATGATATCATCATTGTCATGGCCTGCCTTAATACTTTACTTACACTGTGTAAGTCTCCTGTTGACCAGCACACTGATTTACACAACTTTCATTTTGGGACTTCAATTACTTTAAGGATAAATTGATAGATTTGATATGAAAAATATATCCTTTGCAACTGCATCAACTTATTGTTTCATTGTCATAACCAAAAATTAAGAGCACTTAGGCATGGTAAGAGACTCTTGTTGCTAGATAAGATAACAAAACAGTATTTTGATGTTGTATCTTTATGTACTGCAAACCAATATGGAGAGTTGTTGTGCGGTAATGATATCTAGAACTTTCTGATTTGTGTATTTGTGTAATTGTAGCTTAAGCTCTGTTAGATATAATTAGAACTTTGAAAGAGTTTATAAATGCACCACATGCATGTCTGATTTTGAAGAAATTTCCTCCATTTATGGGTTTAATTATACCCCCGCCAAACGAAGTTTGAAGGGGGTATATAGGAATCAGCAGACGGTCGGGCGGTCGGGCGGTCGGGCGGTCGGGCGGTCGGGCGGTCGGGCGGTCGGGCGGTCGGTCCGTTGCAAATCTTGCGTCGCGAACTACTTCCTCAGTTTTCAACCGATTCCCATAAAACTTGGCACAGATGTGTGCCTTGGGTTGTAGATGTGCAAGACGTATTTTTTGACAGTACCCAAAAGTACGTTGCCATGGTAGCGGCATATTATGGGCAAAAATGGGTACAAATCTTGTATTTTACTTGTTCTTATCAGGAACCTGGTATACTTGGGCCCTGTTTCATGAAGAGTTATAATTGAATATAAAAGTATACAGCTGTAGTTGTTTTTTAGCATAAGTCTAAGGCAGCCTGTGTGGTAAGGGAATTTATAATCGATATAAATTATCTTTTAATAAAACGGGGCACATGTTCCCAAAATGTAGACAAGTTGTTATTTTTTTTTTTTGTTATTTTAATTTTTTGGCGTGTATCATTCATTTATGAATATTTACGCCTGAGCATCCACATTCATGGCCTAACTTCATGTGTATTTTGTGGTGTGCTGACCAGGAAAATTACTGTGATTGAAAGATTAGAGTTTCTTCTATCAATAATAGGTTTGTCTTTTGGTGTCCAAACTGCATTTTTGTCTGCTTAACCTTTTCCATCCTAGTAGTGGGCTTGTTTTGCTTGAAAAATTATATGAAGACATTGTATGTAGCAATCACGGCTCAGCTCACAAGATTTTGACTTTCGCTAACTCCATGCAGGTGGTCTTATTATTTATATAACAAAAGAGTTTGTGAGCTAAGTGCACAATCTCAAGTATGACTGACATTCTGCATTGTTCAATGGTACATCCAGTTGACTACAGAAATAGGATACGTGTACAAAATGTGTACTGCTTGACTGCTTTCGCACAGGCGGATTACCAACCTGTCCATTTTTTGTCGATGGGCAAAAAGAATTATGGTTAGGGCATGGAAGGTTCTTGGGGAATTGCGGGAGGAACAGGTTAACATAAAATGAAGTTGCACTGTAGTGAGGCGAGGCAAGATCTGCAAACTTGTAATGCATTACATGTATGTAAGTATTGTGGCAGAAACATGACATTCAGAACACTTTAATACAGATGTATATTTCAGTGTGTACATGCAGGCAGTTTTGATCACAATTTTTGCACAATTCTGATCATTCATATTCACAGCTTGTAGCCTTCTATAACTTGGTTCGAGTTGCATTTAAGCAAGAAGTGGAGATGCTTGAGAGATTTTACCACTTATATTTTCTTGACATGTAAGAAAGATGCATCTTGCGTAACTTATCAGGCTGTTGAGCATTGCCCTTAATTTTCTTCCCACAGATGAGCCGCTATATAATAAAGATGCTCAGGGGGAGTGGTTTACTTGTCTGGATGGTTCCATGAAGATTCCACGTTCCCAACTGAATGATGACTACTGTGACTGCCCAGATTATTCTGATGAGCCAGGTAAATTTTGTTGATGCTATGGATTTATAAGACGGGGATCAAGGGCGGATCCAGGAATTTTGTAAAGGGGAGGCGCCTTTGCAAAATTAACGGGGGGGTGCACGTGTCCCCCCCCCCCCCCATTTTTTTTTCTTTTTATTTCTTTGGTTTTAACAAAAAATAAAGAGGGGGCGTGCGTCCGGTGCGCCCCCTTCTGGATCCGCCCCTGGGAATGCCAGTTCTCAGGCAAAAGCCTGAACTTGGGCCCTGGTAGTATCAAAGTCCAGGCCCCTACATGTAGAAAGTAACTTCATTTAGATGGAATTTCAGGCCCTCCATTCATTTTTACTGGCATCTAATAAGAAGTCCAGTATCTATTGATGCTGTGTTAAATTCAGAAGTCCAATTTTGACACAAAGTGGGAAATGCATTGAATAGGTCCAAGTTATAATTTTTAGAACAATGACTTGTAATCATGCTTCCAAAGCTTCTGAGGTTTTGCAACAATTATCTGTGTTTCAGAGAGAGATAATCTGCACCCTTTTAGTGCTGTTTGCACTGTCACTGCCTTCTACAATTACCATTTGCAGAGCATTTAAGGACACCAGTCATTCTAATGCTTGAATTTAATTGCAAACCCTATGTTTCTAGTATAAATGCCCGTTCGTCTACTCAATGCCCAGTATTTTGCTAAATGTACATGTCGGTGAGCACAGGGCTCCCCAAATTTCTTCACTTACATGTAAGTGTGTATTATATGCAATACTAGGCCTCTTTGACACTTGTCCAAAGACATCCCAACTCTGAAAGATTGAATTTTAAAGTTAACATGAGTGGTCATCATGTCAAATGCTTGTCTTGATCACAAAGAAAAATAAATAGGGACAAGCTACAAATGAAATTTGTACTGCACAATGCAAAAAAAAAAAAAAAAAAAAGAGAGAGAGAGAATACATTGTAGTTCTTCACTGCCCCATGAACACTTCATCATCATGAACTTGTCAACAAGTTTAAGTTCAGTATCCTCACGCAAAGTAATGCATTGCTTGGAGCTACTTCATACTGTACAAAGTAATGCATATTATATGTCTCAAAGAAAATGGAAAGCAAAAATTTACCAATGGATTACTGTAAAATCAGACATTTTTGTGGACATCTGAATTTCGCAAATTTTGCTAGAGCCAATATTCGCAAAATTAAAATGCATGCGAAAGTTCCTGGCTAGACAATATGCATTGAATGCCAGTGGCAATTTGCGAAAATTTCTTGCTTTACAGTTTATGAATTTGTTGCAGGCAAGGCCATGAAGCATTGACATGACGTATGTGTTCACTTCTTGTTTAACATTTCAGAGTATTAACACTACCCGTATGGGCCATATCAGTTGCAAAGTATGGGGAAAAAAATTCTTAAGTGGTTGCTCTAGCAAATTGATGATGTTATTCCATACGGTGACATTGTCAAATGTGATAACAAATGAGGTATTTACAATTGTACATATAATGTAGTAGTAATGGTTTATTAAAAACTCATTTGCAGCCATGGGGATGGCTGAATTGCAGAATTTTGTACATTTTCATATAATGCAATAAGTTTGTAATATGAATGTGAGACTAACTGAATAAATTGAATTTTATATCATCAACAGGAACCTCTGCTTGCCCAGATGGCAGATTCCATTGTAACAACCGTGGCTACAAACCAATGTACATTCCTTCATCGCGGGTCAATGACGGCATTTGTGGTAAAGCAGCAATTACATGTGTAGATGATGTTGGATTGTCCTTGTGTATATTTGAATTGTATGTGGATGAAGAAGAATTATGAATTTGAATTTAGAAAGCATTTTTAAGATGGTTGTACTTTGTACATTATAGCCGCATTAAAATGATAAGTGCCTACACTCCATATCGCATATTTAGAGTTTATTTGTCAGGTTTTGTTTTTGTTTGTTTGTTTGTTTGTTGTTGTTTTTGATGGTGTAACATAAAATGTACACTGATAGAAATTGAAACAGAAAATTCATGTTATATGTTTTGGAGTCTTAATATTCTGTGATGCACTGGAGAAGACCATTTGCTGGATATCAATGAAATTTATTAACGAGGCATTGCTTTCGTTGGCTCATTTGGAATAAATTCCAGCCCTTGGACAGTTGAACCTGTATGAAGCAAAAGGACAAAATTCCAGTATGCACTGGTTTAGACTTAGTACTGTGGTGTCAATTTTCATTTTTCTTGCTATACTTCTTTCCAGAGCTGTTCTTGGTATGATATGATAAGAATTACACATTTTTGCATGTCCTCATCAGAAGATAAGTTCTGTCCGTGCCCAAATATTTGTGAAAATGAAAATATGGGAATTTCCGTAGACACAATAAATGGCAAGCTGCTAACAAGTACGTCACACAAAGTTGCCACTTTGTCTTACTTTCTAAACTTTAACAATGTATAACTTTCTTTTGTGTGTGATTTTGTTTTTTCCCAAAGTTTCACAGAGTCTACTTCTCTGATTCTTCTGTGATCATACAAAGGAACATAATAATCAGGATGGATTTTTCCCTTTAAACCATTTCTCTAGATTGCTGCGATGCCTCGGATGAGTATGAAGGGCCCGGAGCTGGGCGGTGCATCAACAACTGCAAGGAGCTGGGGAAGAAAGATCTTGAAGAGAGGCGGCAACAGATCCTCCTCTCCAACCAGGGCTTTGAAATCCGGCAGGAGTACATCAAGGCGGGCCAGGCCAAGAAGGCAGAGAGAGAGGTACATTACTTAAAGGGAATCTCTCCCCTAGAATTTTAATTTGAGAGGTGTGAGAGCATGTAATAAGAACTCTATAGAGAAAATTCTATCCCATCACAAAAAATGTCCCAAACTGTGAAATATTAATTCTAATAAATCAGCACGCACTAGTGCGCGCTGCAATAGTAGCCAGATCTGAAAATAGTAGCCGCGTGTAGACCATTGGTGTGTGCACGTTTCCTTTGTTCGCCTCCATCTGCACACAGCTATATCGAATACTGTCTATCGGTATCGCCTCATCAAGCCTTATGCATCCGCATGAGTAGAGGCTGCCGCTGCTGCCTGGTCAATAGCCCGGTGCGGCACGGTAGCACCAACCTAGCTGCGTGCGTGGACATTTGTGTGCGTTTGTGTTTGTGTTGCGTCTAACACTGATCTTATCTTTGGTGTTATCTACGGTAAAATCTTTGGTGAAATCTTTGGTGGCACCAGTAGCATAATTTCCACTTCCGTCCTGATACCTCAACGTTGTGGCGGTCCTTGGTGATCCGGGCGACGACCGAGCCGGCGTGAAATTTGTTCTGTTTGTATTCATCATGTAGCGAAACTCAGGCAAAGCCGCCTGGCGGAGCCCGTCCCTCTCCAGGCCTGGCCACGGCCGATTTCCCCCAACTCGGAGGCTCGCCCTGGCCATGGGCACTTAGCCGTTGAAGTTCTTCTGAACCCCTTCCGTCCTGGCTGGTGATCTACTTCTAGGAGATCTTTCGCCCAGTGGTGCAGTGACAACACCACCCCCTCACGTGGTTTAGCCCGCCAGCTGAGGCGGTGTGCCGGGGTGTGACGCTTGGAGTCAGCACGTGAGAGATTTAGGAGTTGGATGAGGACCGGCGATGCCCGTCCTCCTAGCCAGGTAGGAGCAGCTGCCTAGGTAGGAGCAGCTGCCGAGCAGCAAAGGTACTACCTCTATCCAGAGCCCCCTACACCCCCCTACTAAGCTCCAGTAGCGTGGGAAAAGATGGGTGGTCTGATCGATTTCACAGCCCAATAGGGGTATTCGAAAACCGCAAATGGCGCCCATCAGCCACATGTCAGTAAATATTGCAATGAAGCACACACTCATAGGTAACGGTTAACTCCAGTAGAGATTCTTCGGCTATGAGTGTACTCACATAGAGATCAGTGATAAAAACTATGCATAAGTCATTACAGGGATTTTTGAATACATGTATATCTGAACTGGGCCAACCTTCACATTCCATGAATCCCCACGGTATGTGACCTTGCAGTGAGTGGATCAAGTCGGACCCATTATGTACCCAGCCACTTGCCTTAACTTGCAGAGCTTTTCCATCAACATTCAGTAATCATTCCAAACTTGTTGTACTTGTACGATTAGCAAGCCCATTCAGGTGTAGCAATGTGCCTCAGTCCAACAGGAAGGCCATGGTGATGCAGTAGGGATTAGGGGGATTAGGTAATGTCTGATCACTGATAATTACCTGGTAGTTTCCAGACATTTGTGCCAATCGATGGAGAAACCACTCCAGCATGCTTCTTGTAGAAGTCAACCATGCACCCAGTACTACTAGCCATGCATCCAGTATTTACCGTTACATGATGAATTTACTGGATGCTTGGTTAGCTAGCAAATGGGCATCTCGTACTAAATGCGCAAACGCTTGCTTAGTGTGCATTTTCTTATTGTGGTTTTCCAATTGTTTCTGTCATCTTCACTATTTGATTGCTCTTGTATATTTCATTAGGAATCTCTGAAAAAGTTGCAAGCTGAACGTGATGAATCCAGTGCCATAGTGGATACCAAACAAAGTAAGTTTTACACTTCAAAATCAGTTCGTGTGAGCTCATTTTTACACCATACACAACAAAATGTTTGTGTCTTCAAACTCAAAATTGTCCATACTTAGAATTGAAACATATTATTAAGAATGTCAAAGCCATGAGAATGTCACATCTCGCAAGAAATTTATTATCAATGATAAAGTTATGAAATTTTAAATGATTGTCAATGCTGCTTGCAAGTTTTGTTTTTCTTGTTTTTGCATTGATGTTAATTTGTTCGAAAGGGACTGTCAAGTTTAAAACTTGGTGTCAGTATGAACTCACCCCTTTCCTGTAGATTTGTGGCAAATATGCATAAATTGGATATGATAACTTTTGGGGAGAATACATCACACATGTCATATGTCTCATATACAGTTAAAATATTGAAGATGAATAAAGAATCTACTTCTTCAGTCACCACTATGGCTTGACTTCCTCAAAACCCCATTCAGAATTAAAAGAAGCAGCCGAAACTCCGGAGACCGAGGCGAAGGATAGGCACCAAAAGGCGTGGGAAGCAGAGGTGGCAGCCAAGAAGGCTGCTGAAGAGAAGGAAAGGGCCAGCCAGGCCTTCAAGGAACTGGACGTCAACTCAGATGGACAGTAAGTGAAGAGATATTGCCCTTATGTTGTCAGACATCATGTGTTTCCTAAAAGGCTGTTTGCACTTAAAAATAGATTATATTTCAGTGGTGTTTTGAAGAACTTATAATGAGTCCTCGTTGACAATTCAAAAATTACTACTGCCATTTTGGTAGAACTTGATTAGTGCAACTGATTGACAAATTGCCCTATATCGATGTAAATAAGCACTGAATTGATATGTGTTTTAGTAGTAGCCATGTCAAAAGAATCTTGGGCATGCATACTTGAGCAGGATGCGAACCTACAACCTTCTGATGACTGGACAGGCATCTTATCCACTGGACTACCTAGCCACCACCCGACAACCAGTGCTGGTGCTACAATGTAGCATGCAGTGGGTGCTGCGTAATTATTCAATTATTGACATTCTTCCGCGGAATTGTTTCTATTGCAACTGATCAACAAATTACCCCACATTGATATAAATAATCACTGATTTGATGAGTGTTTTAGAAGTAGCCATGACAAAAGAAATCATGGAGAAATATTTTATTCCTACTTGAAGAATTTGATTTCGTTGAACTCTGAATGCCCATACAATGATTAGAGCCAGACCTTTCGGTTCAAGTTGAAATAGATTGCATGGTAAGAGGTAATCTAGTGCTCTCACAGACTTAGTTGTCTGTGGCAAATAATCAGGATTATCCAAAATGACCCCAATCCTGCAAGGGGCTTACACATCCAATATGAGATGAGTCAGTAAAGGAATAATATAAACATGATTCAAATCCTGAATATTGTTGTCCCCGCCGAACGAGTTCGAGCAGGGGACTATGAAACGGGCTCCGTACGTGTGTGTGTCCATCCGTGTGTCCGTGTGTCCGTCCGTGTGTCCGTCCGTGTGTGCGTCCGTGTGTGATCAAAATGTTCAAAATGCTACTCCTTCGCCATTTCTAACCCAATTTTGATTCTGTTTGCTTTATATGATAGCACTACATGGGAGCTTTGAAACTTCTATACAGAATTTCAATTGTGACCTTTGACCTTGACCTTTGACCTATATTGTACATTTTGCTTCAAAATGCTACTCCTTCGCCATTTCTAACCCGATTTTGATTCCGTTTGCTTTATATGATGGCACTAGGTGAGGGCTTCAAAACTTCTACACAGAATTTTGACCTTTGACTTCTTTGACCTTTGACCTTGATTTTTGACCTATATTGTACATTTTGCTACAAAATGCTACTTCTTCGCCATTTGTAACCCGATTTCAATTCCGTTTGCTTTAAGTGATGGCACTAGGTGAGGGCTTCAAAACTTCTACACAGAATTTTGACCTTTGACTTCTTTGACCTTTGACCTTGATTTTTTTACCTATATTGTACATTGGCTACAAAATGCTACTCCTTCGCCATTTCTAACCCGATTTCGATTCCGTTTGCTTTATGTGATGGCACTAGGTGAGGGCTTCAAAACTTCTACACAGAATTTTGACCTTTGACCTTGATTTTTGACCTATATTGTACATTTTGCTACAAAATGCTACTCCTTTGCCATTTGTAACCCGATTTCAATTCCGTTTGCTTTAAGTGATGGCACTAGGTGAGGGCTTCAAAACTTCTACACAGAATTTTGACCTTTGACTTCTTTGACCTTTGACCTTGATTTTTTTACCTATATTGTACATTGGCTACAAAATGCTACTCCTTCGCCATTTCTAACCCGATTTCGATTCCGTTTGCTTTATGTGATGGCACTAGGTGAGGGCTTCAAAACTTCTACATAGAATTTTGACCTTTGACTTCTTTGACCTTTGACCTTCATCTTTTTACCTATATTGTACATTTTGCTACTAAATGCTACTTCCGGCGGGGACATATATTACGCACCGCGTAATTTCTACTTTTCCTTGTTTATTTCTGTGTGGATGTGTTGGTGGTCATACTAGATTAAGTCAGTACCTTTGAGTGGTAAAATTAGGGTCTGGTCAGTCATGCTTCTTGCTCTTCAGTGTTTCATTATGAAAAGTTACTTCTTCGAATGCAGTTAATAAGAAAGCTATTATTTTTTGCATACAGACATTTTCGAGATTGAGGTCACAGACATTTTTACGATGTGTTGTCTTCATGATTAAACACCAAGGCTATCGTAAGTGCCCAAGTGCCAGTCCGCTCACTCTGCCGCTTTATACAATCAAGATCAGGTTGTGATATCTTTGTGTGTTGTTTTCGCCGGCGGCCCAGCGGTGATTTGCAAAATTTGTGAATATAATATAAATTCCTGGCGAAAATAACAGCTTTTACAGTATTCAGCCATTCTTGAGACAACTACCTTTGAAGTGACACATCCTGTCTTGCCGTTTGTCAGGATTTCCCTCAGCGAGATTCAGAGCCGAAAGGAGTTTGACGAAAACGACAGCGGTGATGTCAACGAAGAAGAGGCGAAGGTGAGAGTATTTGGCAAAATCAGTGGAAAGAACAAAAAATGAAGTTATCTTCTCAACTGACGAAATTGCCGTAAAAAAAAAGATATTTTTCTGGCCCAACATTTTCATCTTGGCCCATTTATCTATAAGATGGCTCTTTTTTTGTACAATCTTAGGCCCTCTTGTACATTTTAGGTAGCATCCCTGATCGTAGAGTGAAATTATCTTATAAAATGCTGCAAATTATACAGCAAGGCAAATTAAGAAAGACTCATGTCAATATGTATCTATAGTGTCCGCACAAGAGACCACAAACAATCTTGAAAGTTGCTTCCTGTAATACTTTGCAAGTATTGTACTTAACGCAGGGCTCGACAGTAATGGTGGCCCAGTGGCCCGGGGCCACCAAAAATGAAAGTCGGGCCACCAAATTTCAAAAAAGCGCAAATTTGGTGGCCCGCCTCGGGCTACCAAAATTTTTTGAAAAGTGTCATTTATTTATGTTAAGATGTTGCAACCCATGTGCCTGTCAATGAATATTCATACTTAGTCTTACCATTCAGCAGTCAAATTTGTTTAAAGGATGGATGAAAAGGACTGAATGAGTGCCTGAGAGTGAGTGTTGCGAGTCTGTTGAGGTTTATTTATGAGTAGACATGTCCAGCTTCCAATTCTTACTGTGATAAAACGTAAATATTTGACTTATTCAAAAAAAAGAAGGAATTTTAATGTTTTTGATTGTTTGGGGGGGCCACCACATTTTTTTCTCGGGCCACCAAAAATGTGAAATTGATGATTTTGGTGGCCCCAACGGGCCACCAAATAAAAAAGTTAGTGTGGAGCCGTGCTTAACGTATGTATCCTCATTTTCCAGAATACACTGGGAGGCTCAACTGCTGTGGATGAGGCTGCGTTCACTGAAAACGTTTGGAACAACATCAAAGATAGATTTAAATCTGCCAGTCAGGTAAGGTGGTGTCAAAAGTCCCAGCCATTTAAACACTTCGCTGTCAGTATCATCTAAATATTGTGCTATATTTTCAGGTATATTACAGAGACAACAAGTTGGAACTACTGCTTGAGCATCTGTGAGGTAGAAATTGAAATGATTTGAAAAATCTAGAGATGTTTCAAGACCTTGTACTTTCCGAATGAGACTTAGAACATGAACATATGAATGGCATAAGAGTTTTAAATGTATTTATCTATCGATGACACACATACAGGATCTTTCGGGGGAAAATAGTTGATCCTGGCTGATTCTTTTAATCCTCCCTCTTCGTGATATTATCACCTCTAACACAAAAATGGTAAGATTATGAAACCAAGATTGAACACTGACCATGTATGTGTGTATGCACGGTACTTAGTTTTAAAGGGATGGTATAGTATTGGTGGAGATGAGGATTGGGCTTCTAACTTTTTGCGAGATACCAAGAAACCACTAATGAAATATTGATAGTACAGAGCATACCATTCTAAGAGGAATTGAAAGTTTATTTGATGAAAATCTATTTTGGAATGGCTGAGACATCCAAAAATAAAGTAAAACAAAGCGATCGTAATAACAGATGGCTCCCACCTTTTATTAGAAACGCTCTGTTTTGGATATCTCAGCCATTTCAAAACTACTTTTCATCAAATAAACATTGAATTCCCCTGGGAATTACATGTTCTTCTACACTTCGTAGGTTTCTCATTATCTCACAAAAAAAAAAAAAAAATGTTGGAAACCTGAAATTAGGTCTCAAACAAAACTATGCAATCCCTTTAAAGAAGTACTTTGCCTATTGTTTTCACATTGAACAGGAATGTCAGGGATGATATTTGTCAGCAAGGTTGGTTTTTGTGTTTACTCTTTGCAGTTGGCAGCAGAACAAGCTGAGGGAGTTCAAAGGTCAGAGACTACTGGTGAGTTCAACGACCTGGTCCTGGATATATATAAATGGACTTTGACGAAATTTTCATTTGTTTCGTGGTATTTAAAAAGGCACATGTAATAAGTTTTTTGAGGTGATCCCGTGCATGATCTGGATCTGAGATATTTTCTAGAGTGTATGCACAGTTCTTGATGGAGGCGTGTGTTCTTTTAGTGCTTACATGTATGGTTCCATGTGCAATCATCCAGGAAGGGGGGGGGGGGGGGGGGGTGCAGGCTTCAAATAAAGACATACGATTCAGAACATTAACATCATTTAACATGAGACTTTGACCACCTTAACATACTAGTACTTCATTAAAATTTGTGTATATCATTTTCCATCATCTATAACAGGAGGACAGTCAAAAGAACACAATGCATTGTGGTTTTGGAAACATAGGATGATATAAAACTTGTGTCGTTTGAATGTCATCTCAACTTTGTTTCATCTGGTGTGTAAGCTTCAAATGAAAGTAGGCTCATCACAAATGAAGGTGTATGATTCATCACATAAATGTCGTGTAACATATGATTTCATGAAAAATAGTCCATATCACTTGCCCATCTGTGAGAAAAAGAGCAAATGTCAAGCAGACACGATAATGTGTGGTGTTAAAACAGATTGTGATATGAAACTTGTATCATCTGTCCACTCTTGGCTCCTGTTTCTCGTAGATGAACCTGCCGCATTCGACACATTTGCTGATGAGGACGACGAAGACGACATTGACGAGTATGACGAGGAGGAAGAGGACGAGTGGGCAGATGAGGATGACGATGACCGCGACGACCTCGTAGAGCACGACGTGGACGAGGATGCGGAGGAGGAGATGAGGAAACTGAGCAGGGAGCGACGGTTAGACCGACTGGCCAAGAGACGAGAGGAGAGGGAAAAGAGAAAGGCTGCGGAGGACAAGATGCCCGAATACGACGAGGAAACCAAGGCTCTGATCGCGAGTGAGTATGATAGAAAACTCTCAGCTCTCCTTTTGTAACAGTAACCCCAATGCTGTCAAATTAGGCCGGTTACCAAGATTTGTTTCCACTTTGCTGACTGGTATATCACTATCTTTACTTTGTCCTGCTGCGACTAGTTCTATCAGAAAATACTCTTGTTTCATGGCACGGCTGTAGAACCTAAGGGGTCGGTTCAAACATGAGATGTTTTGTGTGTCCTGCTACTTTGTCCAATGCTTGATCAGCAGCTTTTCCTTTAAAGACGAATTCCGTCTTCTCCACTTTTGGCATTTCGAATCATGATAATTCAGAAAATACATAAAACATCTGACAGCCTAGCGAAATAAAAGTTGATTGGTGGCAATGGTGTGTTGCATCAGCATAACGAGTATGTTGGTGTACTGTCCCCCCATCTTTTGAACAAATGGCCTCACTCAACACACCTGCCATTTAATGTCGAGTCAAATTCAGAATCGATGTATTTAGAAGAAGTAGGCCAGACAGAGTTGTTTCAAAAATGCAATATTTGTCTTGTGCTGCTGAGAGACTATAACCAAAGATGAAATCCTGTGTGTGTAATTGTGGGATATGAAGCAAACTTAAGATACACCAGCTAAAAATATTGTGCCATGAGTGAACTGTAGATGTGAGGAAAAAAAACAACAACAAGTGAGGATATTGTACGTGAACTACTATATACACCATATATTTCACAAGGGTGTCATTTTTGCAAATTTCCCGAGTCAGTTACTATTCTTGAATAGTGCAACAATAGTACTACAACAATAGAACAACATGCAAAGATATATTAAACGCTGATCCTGACATGAATATGGCATACAAGCATACATTTATACGTTCATTACTTGTACTCCATGACCGCGAATTCAATCACTCGCGAAATTGCCAGAAAGTCCCAATTAAAAGAAAAAAATTAGACTCACTAAATATATGGCGTATTCAGTAATTCCATGTACTCGTCATTCTCATCATCGCAGCTGCTGATGAGGCGAGGAAGGAGTATGACGACGCCAACGACAAACTCAAGAACATCGACAGGAGCATCAGCGACATTGAGAAGCAGCTCAGGGTCGACCTCGGACCAGAGCAGGAATTCCAGGAGATGCAGGGAAAATGTTTTGAGTTCACAGATAGAGAGTAAGAGACAGCTGTAACTCATTCCTTTCAGTGACTGTTCTCATGTACTGTATACACTGACATTTTCGCAGTTGTTATTTTTGAGCAAAAATGTTGACAAAAACAAAAAAGAAAATTTGCGTCACACATAACACTGGCCATGGCAAGTCTAGTCTGGCCCTGGCATATATGTTCTTGTTGAAGTTGAATGCTACTTGCTATCGGGCCCCCTGATTAAAGGGGAAATCCAGTCCCAAAATAAGTTAGTCTGATAAAAAAGAGTAAAATCATATGAATTCAATGGTAGAAATTTGACTGAAATCATAAGAAAAATAGGGAAGTTATGAAATTTTGAAGTTTTGATAATGTCTGCAAAACAGTTCTTGTACAGTGGATATGAATATGCAAATGAGTGAGCTGACCATATCGTAACCTCACAATTTTCCATTGATCGTGTACAAAAAATGGCAAAAATTCAATATATCTGTTATTGAAGTCTTAAACATGATGTTATTCCTGGTTGAATAACTTCAGAATAGTGATCAGTTAGATATACCAGGATTTGAGCCTCGGGCATGATTGCGTTTGAATGAAAAACTGGAAATGTCAAAATTTTATGTGCAAACTATATGGCAAGTTGTGAGGGGATGACATGCTCGCTTTGCCATTTGCATATTCATATCCCCTGTACAAGAACAGGGCCCTGTTTCATAAAGCTGTTCGTAAAGTTACGAACAACTTACGAGCGACTGGTGATCAGTTCTGATGTGCTATACTTATCAGAATTTCCATAATTCAGCACAAGAACTGATCACCAGTCACTCGTAAGTCGTTCGTAACTTACGAGCAGCTTTATGAAACACCCCCCTGTTTTGCAGAAATTCGCGAAACTTCAAAATGTCGTAACTTCCTTATTTTTCATCCAATTTCAGTCACATTTTTACCGCTGAACTTGTAAGATTTTACTCTTTTTTTATCAGACTAACTTATATTTGGAATGGATTTCCTCCTTAAATCTTTGAAACACTAATACTTTTTTTTTCTGAGAGATTTGATCTCCTTTCAAGCAGTGTTATAGTTAATGGTCTGTTTAAGAAAGAACATTTTCTTCTTAGCATTTTTGATTATGTTATGTTCTCTTTGTGTTAATGTGCAATTATTATAATGAGACCACAAAGCATCACCAAAAAGAAAACAACAACAACAACACACACACACCAAAGAATGTCCAATCAACTGTCATTCACAACTACATATCTGTATTGTGCAAATACCAGCATGTACAGTATTCATCCATTCATATGTCTGCCACTTTTTTGCCTTGTTGACACATTTTGCTGGCTATTTACTTGTCACCTGGGATGAACCCACAAGTGGTCAGCATCATTTGCCAATCTTCTGGGATGTGTGAGAGAAGTTAAGTGGGACCCTTTATGTGTGTGAGTTAGGTCCTTCTCACACACACACACACTGGACCTCCATTTGTATCCTATGGAGAGACAGGGTGGTTAATTTCTTTACTGGAGGGGGTAGAATGGTCACACACAACACTGCTCAGCTTGGCTTGAGACAGATCCGTTTTACTCCAAGGCATGGTAAGACGACAACAGTCATTTTTTCAGTCATTCATGCCTGTAAAGATAATCATTTTATGTGCCCTCTCTCCCTTTGTCTGCAATGCAGGTATGTTTACAAACTTTGTCCATTTGAAAAATCTTCACAAAAGCCGAAGCATGGAGGATCAGAAACATCACTTGGGTGAGTTTATGTGGTCATTTTTTTTTAGTGGTTGTTGTTGAAGTAAATAACTGGGAATATGGCATAAATTAATATAGTAAAGATATTTATCAACTTTACTAGGTGTAGCATGGCTAAGCCTGTACATACTAAATACACATTGCAAACATTGCACTGCAGTGGCCAGAATTCAGCAAGGTAGTTAGTCTTTTATTAGTATTTTCATACAATAGTGGAAGGAGAGGAAGTCGGTGTTATATCTATGCAGCTATTATGCACTTTGTGCTAGAAGTAACGCTAGTGTCTGATGGATGTTTTGCCTTGGACAACGATCAAGATCACAGTTTGAATAAGGCGTGGAATCATGTTTGAAATTTGACCAAATTGGCAAATGGTTAACAGTGATTGATGTTCTTGTGTGGCATTTAATCTCCATGAAAAGACCTCACATTTTACTTTTGGAACATGGGTGCTTGGAGGTTCCTCAGAATCTCCACCCCACAAGCCCAGAGGGGTCTTTTTCATACCAGTTGGCCTTGAGATTGGCTAGCTCCAATTTCGGTTTCAAGGAACTTGTGCCCATCTGCCCTTTTCAGAACAGCAACCCTCTTAGTTTAGATAACGCTTTATACAGACTCTGAACAGTTTGTTTGTTTGTTTGTATGTATGTTAGTTATATTTGTTTGTTTTGTGTGTTTGTTTGTTTTTATTACATATTGACATGGCTAAGGACAAGAGAATAACAAGAACACAGTAGACACTAACCCAAATCATTGTGAATATGTCTAATAAATAGCTGTGCTTCTTTAAAATTCTTGATATTCTTTGATGCTGAAGGGGTCTGCCAATTAAGGTGATGAAAGGGATACATTTACTGCAAAAGTTTTTCAGCCTGAACATGACTGATTCAACTGTTGTACTAGATAACAATTTCTAACAGCGTTGACCGTAAGGGCAAATTCTTTCATGATTATACTAGTATTGCTTGTCAACACACAACTAGATTGTGTACTTCTACTCTTTTATTTTTAAAAATCATTGGTGAATTTTCTTTCAGTACCTGGAACCAGTGGGAGGGTCCAGCAGACAATAAGTACTCCGTCATGATGTATACCAGAGGACAAAAGTGCTGGAATGGTCCAGACAGGTCAACAAAGGTAATGTTTGCAATGAAAATAGTCCTGCTGTCTTTTCACTGTACTTCCTTGTTTTTTTAATGAAAAATGAGTTAAGAAAATGGGATTGCAACTGGATTGGAAACCAAGTTCTCCAGATTCTTAGACCAGGGGCCTGTTTCATAAAGAATTGAGCAAAAGTTGCAATCAATTGCAAATTGCATTTCAAACACAACTTTGCGGTTGATCACAAGTAACGCTCTATCTACTGAAAGTTACACTTGACTTTTCTTGAAATCAACCGTAAGTGTTTTTATGAAACAGGACTTACCCTCAGTATTGAACTTATGCTCGATTCAACAAGTTACGCTCAATAAATGGAACGTAAGATCAATCGCAACTCTTTATGAAACAGGCCCCGGTGCTCTTATCAAGTGAGCTGTGGAAAGCCCTAGTACGGTGCTCATCCCACAAACCCATTAATTCTCAATATTTGTACGGTCGGAAGCTTGCATAGACCCGACATAAACCTGAAGAATAGAAATGAACTTCGAGATAAATGCTAGAAATTACCGAATCCAAAGTGATGCAGCATTTTGAATATGTAATGAATGCAGGCAAAGGAAAATAACCAGAAATATATGTAATATGGATGATAAATGAGTAAAGAAGATGGTCAAAGAATATGGGATCTTGCCCCCCCCCCCCCCCCCCACTTTTTTTTTTTTTTGCATTATACATAGGAATACATAGGGTCCAACCACTTACCACTTTACCTCGGAAGTGGCACCAGGAAAAAAAATATATAGTTAAGCTTGTTTTGTTTTGCTTTTTTTTTCTTGTTAGCTGATGAAACCCCGAAGTGGCACCAGAAATATAAACTGCCCCCCCCCCCCACTTTCAAAAAGGTGGCGTCAGCTGTGACTAGCAGTGGAGTCCAGTCTTCATTATTTAGTAGATGCAGATTATGAAAGATATCACTCATCCAAGCTCACTGCCTTTCATATTTATTTCCCTTCTCTCCCCGTAGGTGCTCTTAAAATGTGGCATTGAAAACAAAATCACGTCAGCCAGTGAACCGGATCGCTGCGTTTACCAGTTTGAATTGATCACCCCAGCGTTGTGCACGTATAAATATGACATCAACACGGGCGAAGCCGATACTCATGACGAGCTATGATGACAGGGTGTTTCCGTGGTAACTGTAAGTGAGTCTTATCTAGGGTAAATAGTATATGGCATCCCAACGGCTGAAGTCAGCGTCAGATTTTCACTAGTGAAGATAGGAGATGGAAAAACCGCAGATGCTATCATGGCATGAAATTCATTCTTTCGTCCAGTTTCCTTTTCAGATGATACTGTTTTTCGAGACCGATTGGCTGGGAACTTCCAAGAGCAGTGAACAATCATAAACTTAAATAACTCTTAGTGAACTGTGATTGCCAATGATCGCACATTAGTCACAAAGTTTGCTCTTATTTAACTACCTCTATTTTTAAGGAATGCTAACCATAACATACATGTATTCAGGATGAATTCAGGACACCTAAATTTGCCACACTTCTGGGCACCATTTCATGAAAGCTGTTAGCCTTAGGTAAGGTTTCATAAAAGTTGTTAGCCCTGACAAGTTGTCAGTCTCTGACAATTTCAGTAAAGACATTGGTTTTGATTGGCTGAGAAGCGCTGGTCACTGACTGTTATTATGGTGATTGTCAGAAGCTGACAACTTTCATGAAACAATGCACTCACAAGTTGTCAGTCTCTGACAATTTCAGTAAAAGCCTTAGTTTTGATTGGCTGAGAAGCTCTGGTCACAGACTGATTCTATGGTAATTGTCTGAGACTGACAACTTGTTACGGCAGACTACTTTCATGAAATCGCGCCTCGGCTGTGATGTGATGGGAGAATTTTAGGAGTTAATGTGAAATCAGACCAGAATGTGAAACAGCAGCCTATTATGATATCAACCAAAAGCAGTGGAATTCATCAGGGAGCTAGGTATATGCAGAACATACAGTGGAGCAAAAGGATATTATGTATCATGCAGGAAAAAAAAACAACAACAACAACAGGAGGATTGATTGATTATCAATAGGTCTCAAGAAAAAAAAAAAAATTTTAAAAAAGGCAGGATACTTACCTGTAGAATCACTGAAACCAAGCTACATGTATAGAGTGCCGAAGTAATGATGTCATCGATGCAGTCTCTTGTTAAATCGTAGTGCTGGTTCCACACAAAATACCCTCACATGAGGCTTCGGGCAGTGGGTTGCAACCGGGTACAAGCATGGTGAGCAACTGATGTCCGATGACTACTCAAACCACTGAGTGATATGGAATGATCAGAAAATGTGGCCTTTGAAGGGAAATGATCTTTGTTTCACAGGTCGGATTGTGAGTATTTCTATGGAAAATGTATGTGCGATGATTGGTACTGCCTCTCAATCAGTAAAATAATGTAGATGGTCTTTGCACACAGGTTCGATTACATTCTACCTGTTGCAGAAGGAATATCAAGTCTAGCAGGTCCTCGTAGCGTGTTTGCTGATATAGGTTTGACTGCATTTGATGTTCGAAATCAACATCTGATGATTGTTGCAGCCATCGTGATGTGCTGTTTTTCATTTCAAAAGCCTATTATTCGTCTCAAGAATTGAAATGACTTCAGCTGTTGGGTTGCCATGGTAACAGAGCCACCATGAATGTGTCATACTTCACGCCCACATCCCTGTAATTGAATTCAGTGATTGTTATCAAGAGTAAGCATCACTGAGTGCGGAAACTTTGGAGACAGGGATAGAATAGAGAATAAATTTTTGATTCATTTCATAACATTTATAACTTATTGATTTGTAAAACACTTGTCCGATGTGTGTTTTGATATACTAAGGCCACTTTGAACAGTATCAACACTCTTTGAGAAATGTCAATCAATAAAGCAAGCATACAATGCGTGCATTGCTTTATAAAGTGTGTATGTTTCATGATAAGATATTTGTTCTGTAGTGCTGGTGTATTTGTTTTTTTGAAATTGGAATCCCTCCAAGAGATTTTTGCTTTCTATCGAACAGAAATACTAATGTCTGTGTTGAAACCTTGTTTCATAGGGTGTGTTTGAGCGCTCAAAAGTGAACCAAAGCGAACCGTATCGTTTCGTGCTGTGCTATATTTGGAGCGATGGCATGCTCTGTTGAGAAGGAGTACCTCATGAGTTATTCTTAGAGGGAGTCATGCATTTTGTAGCAAGAGGGTCATTCACATGGCGCGCTCAAACTTTACAGATGTTCGAACAAAGAGAATGAACTCTTTGCATTATGACATATGACGCATGTTGCATGCATTCTTCACACGCGAACTTTTGGTACCCTTTTGGAGCGCATCGGGAAGTGGTCCACTTTTGGCTTGGTACAGTACGGTACGGTACACTTTCGGAGCATTTGAGTGCTCCTGCGGTGAGGTTTGTTACGGTTCAGTTCGCTTTGGGAGAGCACTCGAACGCAGCCATAGAAATGTTTTTCATTTTCATGTTAGTTTCAATGGGAGCATCAAATTCTGATGTAGTTTGTGCAGGAAGGCCAATGAACAAGTTTGTTTATTTTTGAATGTGTGTATCTATAAATGTTTATAGCAAGCTTTGACATGGATTATACAATACTTGCAGGTATCTAATCACAGTAAACATACAACATACAGGTCAGTAAACATGCAAACCTTGACAAGTATTACTTCAAAAATCACAGTCATATGTGTGTGCACAATATCACTACTGAGTATTTCTATTCCAAATGCATTGCTCTGCAATTAGTGTAGTGTATGCACCATATATTTAGTGAGTCTGGCTTTTCTATGACTCTCGACTTCCTGACAATTTCGCAAGTGGTTGAATTTGCAATCCTGGAGTACAACTGTATTATCACGCACCTTGTTCATTTACTGTCTACTGCTTACCAGTACATGGTTATGTGCATGTTTTATTGGTGTTGGGATTAGAGTTAATAATCTTGCGCGTTGTTCAATTCACAAATAGCATCCAACTCATGATATTTCCAAGAACTAAAAACCCCCCAAATAAAATTTGTATATGGTAAATACAATAGCTCTTGCTCCCCCAGCGTTTTACCTAATGCCTGACATGTACTGATGTGACCCTTGTAGGTGCACAAGTTTTCACCTGTTTCAATGCTAACATGCTGACTCATGTTCATACAACATGCAACTGAATGGTAGACATTTAACCTATTGAAGACTACTCCCTTGTATACTCAGGCAGGTGTCTATGGGACCTGCTTGTTATAGCAAAATCAGCTCGTCCACAAGGGGTTTAAATAGTCAATTACATAGCTAATCAAGAGCCATCTGATACTTTGTAGAATAATTCATGTAGCCGCATGTTCATGTGAGATACAATCTTGATAAATCTAGGGTCTTTTCATACATCCATGATGACAGGAAGAAATTTATTGGGACTCTTAATGAGCTGTCTTTGCCTTTAGTAGTGTTGTTCATGAACAAAGAGCTCATGCAATGGTTGAGTATTTTTTTTTTTTAGCTGCAAGATGCACTGTCATGTTCCAAAATTTAGAAAATTTATGCGGACATGGCTGTAATAAGATTTGTTGAGGTATTTATGAAGCATCGGGTTACCATGGTAGATTTTAAGATTTAGTGCTTCATTTGTTTGTGCATCAAATTGTTGTAAACTATGTGCCTTCTTCATGTTCCGAGAAATTACCGTGTATCATCACTCACACAAATTGACAAAGTCTAGTTGTGCTGTACATGTATATGACTGCATTGAGAAGACACTGGAGTAACAACACATTAACAGTGATTAGCTTAAATCATGTTCTGTAGCATTGTATATGAACAAGGACTCTGATGTTTGACTTAAATGTTGAGTATTTGATGGATCATTGAGACATTGTGTACCTGACTTTATAATACAGATTACTTGCATGTACAATGTACCATGGTATACATCATGTTTAGAGGAAAATACTGAAATACCTGTACCGTTTAGGGTGAGAGCCAGAGATACATTTGTAGGCTGACACAGAAAAATATGATTTCTTGTCAAATCCAACAGAAGATTTCTACCATACTTATGTGATATGCAGTGCAAAAGAAACACCCAGGTAACGATCACTTTGTCGCATATGTCATACACTTAGTGTGTCCTTTACACGTATGTTACCACTTGCATTTTCAAGACTGATGACATAGCCAGGATCAAGGCTAACAGATGACATAGCACCTCCTTACTATGTTGGGGTGTTTGTTGTTTTATTAACTTGCAAAAAAAAAATAATGAGAAGTGATCATGAAATGTAGACCAGAACAATTACTCAAATTAATGATTATTGCATCAAGTCTTTTTTTATATTTGCAACTGATTGACAAATTGCCCTTCATCAATGTAAATACATGCAGATTTTTCAGTATGTGTATGCCTGTGATTTTGTTATCGGTAACATCGCTCAAAACACTGCACTATAATTGGTATGATTTATGTCAATGGAGGGCAATTTGTCAATCAGCTGCAATAAGAACAAATATGATTCTGATTTTTGACAACTTAGTGGGATCCTATAATTAATCTGCACATGTTTTACTGTCAAATAGTGATTTATGCACTTTTATGGTAGCATGCTGATGTTCTGGTAAGTCTATCCTGATGCAGAATTTCTGCAAAGTAATTGTGTATTAAAGTAACTGTGTATTAAACACTGTTTTGCCTCATATGTGGCTACACTGTAGTTTCAAAGCCATTGTGTATCAACTCAGCATCAACCACGAATGTTCGGTATTTACATGTCATCACGTCATCATTAATATTAAAGGATAGTGTCAGTCACACGCTCACATTTACAGTGTATATTGCTTGAATGAGACATTCTCTAATTTTGTACTTGGCCAATTTTGTACAGCCGATCACTGCGACCTGTGCATCTACAGTGTACATGTACACATGTGATATTTGAATGAATGAGTTTGGGCATTTTGATCTGTCTGAAGGAAAATCATTTTGATTTTAAACTTGCTCAAAGTGATGAAATGTATTGTATCATGTTTCATGTTAATGAAGTGTTTCAAGTCTTTTTTTGTATTTCTGATACCACAGTGATAAAATGACTTTAATTTCTGTGTATCTGCTTCCTGCAATTGGGCTTTGACATGTTGTCCCTTCTTCAACATATTTATATTCACAAAAGCATTTATTCCTCATAAGAAAGAATGTACTGTAACTGCACAAGAGTACCTGTACTCTGCCACAGACTATTCTATTCTCATCGTCAGACATCCATATACTGTATACGCCGAATATTTCGCGAGGTTTTTATTTTCGCAAATTTCGCGAGTCAAGTGCTATTCGCGAAATTAAAGACACGCGAAAATATTGACTCTGATCCCGATGTGAATGTGACGTACAAGTGTACACTTCTCCGTTCAATGCAGGCCTCCACGATCGCGAATTTAACAACTCGCGAAATTGTCGGGAAGTCCCGATTCGCGAAAATTTAGACTCGCGAAATATATGGCGTATACGGTATTTTTGTGACACAGGGTCGTGGAGAGCGTTGGCTGGAGTGAAAACAAACCCACGAGTAGTCTTGGGAGTCGGTAGATCGGCATACTTTTGAGACAAAATTATCTTCTTTTCTTCCCTGACTGGCTTTGAAGATCCATAAAAATAATGGTCCATCGTAACATTTCTGAGAGCCACAGGGAATTTTATGGACAAATCACGGAAAGGAGTGGTAGATTGAGGACTCTGAACGCCAACAGTTCCAAGTTCCTGAACACCATACAGTGTCCTCTGTATCACCATGTTGATTCTTATGCTAACAGTGGGCATTCCATTTATGCTCAAGCTCCACACATGTATAGGCAAGTTGTTGTTTTTTTTTCACTCTAGCAACCAGAAGTGATGCGTACTGGACTGCAAGAATTATCACATGTTAAAAACAGTAACACTTGCGCTTAAAGTTTAAACTCTTGCAGATATGACGATTTTCAGACTTTGTTGTGCCTACAGAAAAAGATTCTCCTGTTGCGTTGTATCATGTTACCAGCAATCTTGGTGTAGGCACATGTGGGAAAAAAAATGCTTGTAAAGCCTTTTTGAGGAAGGAGGGTTTCTCTGTTTTCATCAGTTGCAATGTAATTTTCTTTTCTTTTTCCATTCCTGTGTGTGTTGTTTTCTACAACAATTGTGATATTGAGATAGTTTGCTATTCTTGTACCTTAATGAACATACCTTATACTAGATACTAAATGATATAGACTAATGTGTTGTGTTAGTGGGGAAAATACGTCTTATGTGATTTATGTCAATGAATCAAATTATGTCGTGCAAGTGTGGTCACTGCAAGTAAACATGTGTAACATGCCGGTCTAACTTGGAAGAGATATGAGTGTATAAATAGTATTTTTTGATGCCAATCAATTATCTGTATGTTGTCCTGGTTTCGGTTCATGTGGACATCGAAGTGTGGATCAGCAATAAATGGAATGGTACAAATCAGTTATACAGCCTCATGGTATGCTAGTACCTGTCTTCTTCTTTTTTAAGTACTTCTAGGTACCGTAAAACCATAGACATTGCTCGCAGCATGAAACTGTTGCAAATTGGAGCTGATGGCGCTTTTTTATTGCAGCGTGAAACTTGTGCAAATTGCCACTGGCATTCAACGCATCTTTTAGACTTTCGTGTGCATTTTACTTTCGTGAATCGTGGCTCCTTGTGAAATTCAGCAAAGTTTCATGGCTGCAAAATTTCTGGTTTTACAGTACATGGTGTCCCATCTGAAGACATGGAATTTCCTTTAAAGGGAAAATCCAGTCCAAATATGAGTTGGTCTGATAAGAAAGAGTAAAATATTATGAGTTCAACAGTGAAATTTTTGATCGAAATCGGATGAAAAATGAGGAAGTTATGATATTTTGACGTTTCACTTATTTTTTAGGAAACAGTTCTTGAACGGTCGATATGAATATGCAAAATTTATATGGCAAAGTTAGCATGTCATCCCCTCACAACTTGCCATATACATGTAGTTTTTACATAGAATTTTGAAATTTCCAGTTTTTCATTCAAACACAATTTTACCCAAGGCTCAAATCCTCGTATATGTAACTGATCACTATTCTGAAGTTATTCAACCAGGAATAACATCGTGTTCAAGACTTCAATGACAGAAAAATTGAGTTTTCCTCATTTTTTTTTTTACACGACCAATAGAAAATTGTGAGGTTATGACATGGTCAGCTTACTCACTTGCATATTCATATCCACTTTACAAGAACTGTTTTGCCGAAATTAGCAAAACTTCAAAATTTCATAACTTCCTTATTTTTCATGAGATTTCAGGCAAATTTTTACCGTTGCAATCGTATGGTGTTACTCTTTTTTTATCAGACTAACTTATTTTTGGACTGGATTTCCCCTTTAAAAAATGAAAAAAGTTGCCAGAGCTACCATCTGTCTTATGACCTGTCTGACAGACAACATTTGCTTGTTCTCTGGCATAAACCGGCATAAAACTAATAGCTTTGAAAACAATGAGTAATTAAACCACTTAGGTCTATTGAGGGTATTGCACACATGTTTAATTTATTTGACATCTGTCCATTGATTATAACAGCAGCACATGGTTTGTTCCAGGAGAGGGTGTATGTTTCTGTATTACAGCAAGTTTTCTCAGCATGATGGCTAATTAGAAAAAAAACAACAACAGCAGAAAACACATTTTACCATTAGTTTGTTATGATTAATTATACCATAAACATTTGCACAAAGCTACATGAAGAACTCCCTGGAGGCCCAGCAATTATGTGATCCTGAATATGTCACTGAATAATAAACACTTCTCACATTTGAATATCCCAATCCTACCCCACCCCCACCCCCCCCCCCCAAAAAAAAGAGAAAATCCCAACAAACAATGCTTGATAAACATTGACAGGATAATAGTTACAGAAAGTCCAAACAATACTATATCTGCCGAATAATATGTGCAAGTTAACTCGGTCATACAACAGCTTAGTACATCAGGAATACACACAATTGTGTATTCCTGTATCTGCATTACCATTGCTGTGTGACAAGTGTTCCATAATTGTTCACAATACAATAGCATTACATCTACATGGAGATAGATTTTATTCAAAAAAATGGATGGGAAAATGAGTAAATACTTCATCAAACAAAGCTCCATTTCCATCCCAGCTTTTTCTACATGATCGCCATGTACACTGTATGAACTTTCCTTGCTGTTATCAAAATGAGACAGAAGATTATACATTTTTTCTCATAAGTTTTCACATAAAAACCTGTCTCTTAAACTAACGATACCACATGTTCAATAATGCTTATCCAGTTTCTGCTTGGGATTCAACTCCAGATGTGTTAATCATTCTTTAATAGTATACTTGACGTCTTTAAAAATCGTTACACACGTCAAATACAAGGGCATTGTTCAAAGTGCATCAGTAATATAGGGTTATATACCCGTATACAATATATCTGCAAGTCAACTGTACGCACAAGCAGAAAGTAAAACTTTGGGCTAAAACTCTGCATAAATATGTACGATCAAATTATCTCTATTTGCCAATTTTGTACTCAATATGTTACACCGGAGTAAAAGGCAAGCACACTTGCTTGTAACACCACTGCTGGTGGGGAAACAAACGCATTTTAAGCAAAATATTGCACAAGACATAGAACGACCCAACTGCAACAAGTGGTAAAAAGTTGACACACCCTTCATCATTGATGGTGGATGTGTATTTCAGTGGCTTCATCTAAAACTTTACAACATTCTCACACACAAACACACAAAATATTTGGTACACATGTATACTCAAACACACACGCACACACTCACTCACACACACACACACAAGCACAAAAGGTGTATATAAAATTGGCAACTTCAACTGCTATATAAACTAGTACTGGAATATTATTACTATTTAAAAACACCTCTGCAAAATTAGATCATGCTACGGGAGTTACAACATGACAAACACACACACATGCCCCACCATGTGGAATCAGATGGCCTAAATGTGCACTGAAAAAAAAAAGGAGAAAGAATGGGATTTTGCACAAAAGTGGGGTTATCATACCACACAATGACATCATGAAGCTCACATATGAAATCCTTTTTGTCAGGTACATAGGCCTAAAGGCCCGGTCCCACTGGCCGATGGACACAAAACGTATGCAGAAAGGACACAGCGGACGAGCAAAATTTCGGAGATGGCTCCATCCGCTTTTATCCGCTCCAGAAATTGACAAAATTGGCGAAAATTGGCGAAAACAGAACGGAAAATGAACGGACGTGGGTAGTATGTAGCGGGGATGTTAAACGGATGTTCATCGGAAGCCTAGCGGATGAAAGCGGATGGAAGGGGATGACAGCTCCAAAGGGGTTACCGCAGATAATTGCGAGACGGACGCATAGCGGAAAGAGCGGATGCAGAGCGGATGAAGCGGATGCATCATGTACGCCTAACAGAAACAAACGCTTTGCCGTTCTAAATACTTTATATACGAGATGCATACGCTTACATCCTTTCTATTTCCGTGCTATTAACGATGTATAGACGTCCCATGTACCATATCTTTCCTCCCTCTTTCCGTTTTCAGCTGCAGCGGATGTGAGTTGCGAGGATGCCCAGAGGATGCAGAGAGGATACAGCGGACGTTTAAGGGATGATAACGGACATACAACGTTTGTTGCTCGTATGTCGCGGATTTACATCGTACACGGCGGAAAGTTCATCCGTTCTAAAACTTTTTGCGCCGATGAAATCACAGTGGACGGATGCCCGATGGATAGAGCGTATGAAACACGTATGCGATGAGTACACAGCGGATGCGTAGCGTTTTCCAACGGATGGCAAGATTTTTTAAACGTTTTACATCCTCTTTGCATCCGTAAGTGCAGTGGGACAGGGCCTTAACAAGATGGAAGATATATATACTTGTATGTAACCAAGCCTGCAGCAAGGAAAGAGTTGAGCGAGGAATAATCTTCCTTTTTCCTTCTCCTCCTCCTCATCCTTCTTTCGTCTTCCATCATCCTCTTCTTCTCCTTCAGATACTTTTTTTTTTCATTCAGTATCATCTTTTCTATCATTGATGGATGAGTGAGCACTGATTAGAAGGTTAGTGCACTTACAAGCAACAACTAACACCAGAAATACATACATTAATGCAGCACATGTAATGAGCACACATATCAATATTTTTGCACCACAGAAAGGGTGCACAAACCTGCTGTTTCCATGTACAAGAAATAGTTACTATACCACCGATGCCTTTGACTTACAACACTGTACATTTGCTACAGTATATTAAACAACTTGCCATCACTACTGAGGAACCAATGGTGTGCATATCTCTTCTTACAATACAAAAGGAATAAGAAATCACTGGAAGATAAAATACTGGTACAAAGTATCTTGATCCAACCTACTCAATATACACTCGTTATCTACAAATCAAAGATGCTCTATATGAAACTGCAATATTCATACCACTTAAATGCATATCCGTGTCAACATTCAGTTCATTTTCTTTTTCTTTTATAAACAAGTATAATACTTGATGATAAAGTACAGTGCTTTCATTGAAACTATTCTAAAGCATCAACTCTATTTAACAGTATCTGCATTTTATAGTTGATCATCAAATCTACTGTATTTTATAATCCCTCAAAATCAGGTGTCCATCAATTCTTTCACACCAAAGCAATCATGCAACTGAAACAAAATTTCTTCATCATTTCTTTGTTACGCACCAACAAAACAAATCGTGCAGGTTGGACGGGCTCTGTTGCTGGCAATTCATTGCACATTGACTGTGCCTTAAATAAGTAGTGTGTTAAACCATTCCTGTGCCAAATAAGCAATTGCACATGTGAAAACAAATTGCACTCAATACAGCTGAATTAAAACTGAAAGGAGTCGACACAGTGACTTGCATATGTTATGTCTTGAATTAGTGAGGCTACCACGAGTAGATGCATGACAATGGATTCTCAGCAATGCATTCTGTGAATATCTAGGTCATGCGTTGACTTAACTCATCTCGAGAGATCGGTGACTGGCTGTGAATCCATTGGACTGGTGGAGAGCAAACATAGAGGGCAGGCTTGCTTGAGCACCTCAGCAATTAAAGGGAACGTAAACCCAAAGAGCAATGTGAATTGAGTGAAAGCAGTAACATTAGTAGAACACATCAGTGAAAGTTTGAGGAAAATCGGGCAATTGATGCAAAAGTTATGAATTTTTAAAGTTTTGGTGTTTGAACTGCTGGGTAAGGAGACTACTAGAGGTTATGACATATGAGAGGACTACAACATGAAGAAAATATAAAGGGAATTCAACAAAAATTCATTTTTCATGAAAATTACACATTCCATCAACTTGATACTGACATATGTTAGGGGTAGCACTTATTTCCCCTGTTTTCTGAAAGCGGTTAGTCAAGTACTCTTTTATTTTGCTATAAAAGTGATTTTTTTTGTGGAATTCCTTTTATATTTTCTTTATATTGTTGTCCACTCATACGTCATAACCTCTAGTAGTCTCCTCATCCAGCGGTTCCAGCAACTTCTGCATCGATTGTCCAATTTTCCTCAAACTTTCACTGATGTGTTCTATTAATGTTAATGCTTTTACTCAATCCACATTTCTCTTTGGGTTTGCGTTCCCTTTAACCACCAAAAGGAGGAGGAATGGAATACATTCATCATGTCCTGTAATTTGTTTGAATACATGGCAGATGACAAGCAACATGCAAAAGAATGTCTTGCTCTACTTGTCAACTTCCCTTTTGGACAAGACTCTTTCTTTTTTTTTTTCTTTTTCTTTTTTGCTACCGGTATTTGGAAAAACAACAACATCAACAGTCACATCTTGCTCTTCGTATTGGATGGTACAGTTTAGATGCCGTCACAAGCAATTCAGCTTAATAAGATAAGCCTCCAGGAAGGAGAATGGTGTGCATTGGTTTCCATGCAAGCCTGGAGACGCTTACAGGGACAAATTGAATCAATGGTTTTGTCAATTTGGGCACTCAAAGGGCACCTCAATCTAATTGAGTGCCAAACTAGCCTCCTCCCAAGACTGAGAGATGCCTTAGCTGTTACTGCGTACCCATGAGAGCATTACCTTCTCACATGCAATTCACATGGAATCACATCGGTGGAGACTATCACTCGGTGGAGTGTATGTATTGAGCTAGAGGACAGTGTAGAAACTCTGTATGTATGTTTTTCACAATGGAAGAAACCAGTCAAAAGCCTTGAAATGAACCCCCATATATATGACATACATTTGTATTTCATGAAGTGTTAAAACGCTTTAAAGGGGATAGCTAGTAACTGATCAGTGGGAATCAGTGGGAATGCTGGGGGATGATTGTTCCAATCCTTGTGGGATTCATTTAAGAGTACATTATATATCTATTGCTGTGTGAAAATTATTTGCTTCAGAATGGTCTCACATTCAAGTAATGTGCAGTTTAATGTTTCAGGGTTAGCATGCCTGTACAGTAACGGGGTGATCGTTAGCGGGCCGTTAAAGATTAAAGAGTTGTGATGACTCTTTGCATTCACAATGACGTATAAAAGCAATCAAGAAGTAAAGCCTACATACAAAATAAAGAGAGATACATTTTTCTGGGATGGCTGTGTATAAAGATTTTATCAGTCACATATGACCTTCTGGCATGTATTTCAGACCTATTCTCATGTCCTTACAAGAATCATGGTCAGAAAATACTTGTGCCATGTGACACATCTACTACACTCCTTGTTTTGCCTTGAAGAATAATTGAATAGTCAATGCTGCTAAAAAGCAGAGTAAAAAACAAACAAACAAACAAACAAACAAAGACAAGCATAACGTATCTGCGAATCCATCTTGACATAATTTCTCCTTTGTGACACCTGATACCATTCTCTTCAATATCACGCAGAAATTCAAATTCTACCTTTAGCAAGCTACCATTTCTACAAGCTTATTGGTTACACATCTCACACCAGCTTTCTAGGCCGCACTATCTATCTCATATTCCATACCGCTACCACGTGAGGAAGAAACTTGGGCAGAACCTGTATAGTTACAGAAAAATTACCTTTTTTTCTCATATATCAACAGAATAGTGGAGAATATATACTTGGTTAGATATGGTGGTAGCCCCATAGCGTTCGGCATATCAAGCTCCTAGTCTATCATGTGACCCCGTCGAAGATGCATAAGCTATCACTGTTTGGTGGTTCTCATGCGCAAGTCGCTGTCGCCCATGTTCGGCTTCACTTCTTTCCTGGAAAGTAACCACAAACACACAGCAAAGATGATTGTGTATAGTTCGAAGTCTTTGCATGTAGTATTCCAGAAAATGACACACAACTGCCCATGCTGGAATTATATACTAGTATTGCACTTGACTTTTGTCTACTCATTCTGAAATGGTCTTTGACAAAATTATAAACTCTGTTGGTTGATGAGGCATAACTTTAATTCTTTATCAAATGAGTGTGGTCCATAAAAGGACCAACTTAATCAATGTTTTAATTAATCACTACATCCTGATCTTCTGTCATCTATGTTGTGTTCAGTAAAGCAATGGAGCTAAACTTAGAGCCAATCATCAGTCAAACGTTCAGAGAGAGAAAAAAAGGGCTGCTTATACCCATTTTGGCCCAGTCAACATAAACAGAGTGGAGGGTGCAATCATATGTTCAACTTCTGCTATCTTTGAGAACCTAAACTGATCATGTCACTATTCGTTGGTTGAGAATGATAAGGGCGTTAAGTTGTCACAAAACCCATAGTGTTTGAGACAACTTAACGCCCTTCTCATTCTCAACAGACGTATTTATGACCAGAATACATAGACTGGACTCAATTAAGAGTGTACAAAGATCACCTTATTATAAAAATAAAATTGTTCTGATTTCTTCATTAACAAAATTAAACATGAATATACTTAGGCACCTGAAATGATTGGAAACTACAAAGTGTAATAACACTTTATGGCATCTAACTATACAATTACTACTTTCATAGATCACATAATTATGTCATAATCTCGACCTATATTGACCCATCTCAGAACCATTGACCCTTGACCCTAGACCCCCCCCCCCCCCCCCACACACACACACACACACACTCACACACTAAAAATGTTCCATGGCCCTTGCATCAGATATAGGTTCATTCTAAGTACCTGGCAATACCAAATTCATTTATTTATTTATTTATTCATGTTTTCTTTAAAAAACATGGGGTAGGCACATTCAGTTTGCTAACTGTTTTACAATGGCGCCCTGTATATACACAAAATAAAATAACAACACATTTGTAGTAACATGATTCACACAATTACAAATCAATGACATAAACAAAGAAAAGAAATAAACTTAACTACACTTCTGTTACACATACTGAATACTGTAGACATACAAGATAGGGCCTTAACAATTTGGAAAAGGGGAGAGTATATAACCATAAACAAACAAAAAAAAATGTCTAATGGGTGTGACAATGTAAAAGAAAAATAGGTCTTGTTGGATTCATGGGAGCAAAATTTAATTGAAGCATGCGAATAAATTTTAAACAATTTGTTTTGAATATATTCAGAGATGAAGACAGTTTGTTGTAAGGAGTTTGTTGAAAAGAGAGCTACTGGCAGGGGCGGATCCAGGGAGGACCGCAACCGGCGCAGACCCCCCCCCCCCTTTATTTTTTGTTGAAACAAAAGAAATAAAAAAGAAAAAATGGGGGGAGGGGTGCGTGCGCCCCCCTTTAATTTTGTAAACGCGCCCCCTCTTTACGGAATTCCTGGATCCGCCCCTGACTGGTGTACGAAAAGGAGCGTTTCTTATATTTGGTTTTCGGGTAAGGCATTGATAGCTTGCAATCATAAAATAGATTATGCTAGAACTTACTTGAGGTCCTCCTCGTCTTCCTCCCCAAAGTCGTTGCCCCCTTTGCACTTCTCATGGACAACGAGGACGAGGACTATGATGAGGACTTCCAGCAAGATGCCAAGGAACGGCCACAGGGCTGCAAGACGGTCTGCGGCACAGGAGTCAATCAAGGACAGATATACAATGAAGTCACTGGGGTTGCTCAATTTCCACAAATGAAAAACCACATGTGGGTATTAAAGGGAAGGTACAGTTTTGGTTGTGATGAGATTACAAATTCCCAGCATTTTTTCATGATGATTTTCTGAAAAAAATGAGAAACCTCTTGTGAAGTATGAAAGAGCAAATAATTCTAAAGAGGAATTCTAAGTTTATTTGATGAAAACTGGTTTTGAAATGGATAAGATATCCAAAACTAAGCAATCCTAATAAAAAAGGTGGGACCCACCCTTTATCAAGATCCGTTTGTTTTAATTTGTTTTTGGGTATCTCTGCCATTTCAAAACCGATTTTCATCAAATGAACTTTGAATTCCTGTCAGAATTGTATGCCCTTTCATATTTCATAAAGGGATTTCTAAGTATCTTGTAAAAAGTTAAAGGACAAGTTCACCTTCATAAACATAAGGATTGAGAAAATGCAACAATGTTAGTAGAACACATCAGTGAAAGTTTGAGGAAAATTGGACAATCGATGCAAAAGTTATGAATCTTTTAAATTTTTGTCTTGGAACCGCTGGATGAGGAGACTACTACAGCTTGTGAGTCATATGCGTACAACAGTATAAAGAAAATGTAAAAGAAAATTCAACATATTTTCACTTTTTTCGCATAATAAAAGAGCACTTGACTTGCCTCTTTTCTAAAGGCAGGGGGAATAATATTACCCATAACATTTGTCGGTAACGAGTCAGGGGAATGTATACTTTTTTCAACAGATGGAATTTTGTGAAATTCTCTTTATATTTTCCTTATATTGTTGTACGCATGTGACATCTAAGTTATTCATACACTGCAGTAGTCTTCTCATCCAGCGGGCACTGCACAAAAACTTCAAAAATTCATAACTTTTGAACGGATTGTCTGATTTTCCTCAAACTTTCAATGATGTGTTCTACTAATATTGCTACATTCTCTCAATCATTATGTTTATGAAGGTGAACTTGTCCTTTAAAGGCTAAATCCTCACCTCAACCAAGGGGAATCATGGGGTGGGGAGAATATTTTGCAGAGCCAACATTTTCACAGATAACCCACTCTCCTGACCTGTCAGTATATGAAAATAGATTATATCCTCTTTAATTTTAAAATACATACATCAAAACTCTTATCTGTAAAATTATGTATGGACATTCAAATTCATTGTTTCTGTGTTTACAGTACAATGGTTAATTTCAAGTTGCCTGTGCATTTACTATTTACATTTTTCCACATGCTTCTAGATCAATATAAAGTTAAATACATTAGAAATATAAAATTGGCCCGTGATCACCTCCCTCTACAGATTGTGACAAACCTCGGACTCGTAGGAGGATGTCCTCCCGCTCTCTGGAAGCATCGTTGGAGGCGATGCATGAGTAGTTCTTACGATCTTCCTTGGTGATCTCAGCGACTTTCAACCAGCTGGTAATGGCATCGTCAGTGCGTTCTTCCGTTGTGGAGCATCGATTGGCACAGGCACTCCCAACGTCTTCCCCGTCAACCTGCCACTCGATGTCGGGCAGGAAGACAGCGGCAGAGACACGGGCTTCGCACTTGATGCGGGCGTCGGTGCCTTCAGTGAACTTGACTGACTGGGGAGCAGTGAGCTTGATATGGCCTGCAAAGTGATCAGAAAAAGACGGGATTACGTTTTTGGAAGAAAATCAGACCTTGGAAACCATCCTTGGCAATGAGTTGGTGCAAGTTACACAATACTTTTGTAAAGCTGTTGTTATTGATCCTAATAGAACATGCCACAGTTAGTACTTAGTATAGTGGGGTGGCTTAGTGAAATTATCGTGACACGGCGGACAAAAGCATGATTTTTTCACCAAAGGTACTTCATGATGTACCTTCTCAAAAAATAGGGTGCTCCAAGAAAATTGATGCTGGGAAGGAGGTCAGAGGTCAAAGGTCAATGACCTTTATTTGTGAAATAGGTTTTTTGGCTATTTCTCAGGTCAGGAATATCCAATCTGGATAAAACTTGGCAGGAAGAATATTGAGAACAAGTAAAATATTTTGATTGAATTTGGGGTGAATTTTCCAAAGGTCAAAGGTCAAAGGTCAATGAACTTTTTCTAAAAATCATGTTTTTGTTTATTTCTCCAGGTAGGAAGATTCAATTTTCACAAAATTTGATATGAACGTTATATAGAAGGTACCAAGAGTATAAACCAGGGGTCAAATATAATTGTTGATTTGTGCGTTGCCATGGCAACCCAAAACGAGGGTTTTTGATTGAAGTTAGTTACAGGAGGCTATTTTCCAGTTTGGAAGAGATTCCATTTGAATAGGTACAACTGATCAACGGGATGTATAGAGGTTTGAAATACTTTTCATTAGTGTTAAGTGGTATGTTGCCATGGCAACTACATATATAGATTTTGGTTAAACTTAAAGGAGACTTCAGAACTTATGAATTTGAAGAGATTTCCATCAGGGTTGGTATAATTGATCAACAAAAAAGTCGCCAGACAAAGATTTGTCACCTTTATAGCATGTGGGTTGAGTGAATGCAGCAACAATAGTAGAACACATCAGTGAGAGTTTGAGGAAAATTGGACAATCCGTTCTAAAGTTATGAATTTTTGAAGTTTCTGCTCATGCAGTCGAGGCTGGATGAGAAGACTACTATACCTTGTAATGTCACATGTGTACAACGATATAAAGAATGAATAAAGAAAATTCAACATAAATTATTTTCGCTTACAAAAGGATACTCGACTTCTCTTTCAGAAGGCAGGGGGAATAATTTTACCCTTGACATACGTAAGTAGCAAGTCAAAGAAACTATGTGAACTTTATTCAAAAAGTATGGTTTTGTGAAATTCTCATTTCATTTTCCTTAGAATGTGTGCATGTGACATCATACACTGTGGTAGTCTTTTCATCCAGCCGCGACTGTGCAGATACCTTAAAAAATCATAACTTTTGAACGGATTGTACAATTTTTTCCAAGCTTTCTGTGATGTGTCCTACTAATATTGTTGTATTCACTGAATCCACGTGCGCATGAAAGTGGACTTGTCCTTTAAGGACAGATTCTGAAAGAGCAGACTGTAAGCTTTAAAATGATGTATCACACAATTCAAAGGGATTCCCCTAACCTATCTAAATAATAATACCGGTACTGGAAAGAAAGCACACACTCTGGATAAGTATGAACTGAGAAAAGAGGCTGCATTGTCTATTTTAGCGTTTAATCTTTACCAAGCTGTCTCATGTCATTATGTTCATCTTTTCTTCCCCCCTCCAATTTTCATTTGAGTTTGCCATTATTAATTTTTGATGATAAGAACGATGCCACAAGGCATTGTTTCTTAAAAATGCTTCAACTGCTCCTTCAGGTCCAAAATCTACATCAATATATATTATTTTCCTGATCTCCTCAACATTTTCCAAAAATAAAGCATACACCTTTTATGCACTGAGTCCTCCTTTTTGTGGATAATTAAAGGCAAAAACCCAAAATTAGTGCTTGAAAATTATTCTTAAGTGTAAGTTACGGATACAAAGAACCTCTGTAAAAAATGAATCTGTATAATCAATGTTAAGTATTGTTAATAACACAAAATGTGAACAATATTTCTATGATAACATGTTTCCAGACTAAACCGTCCGCATTTATGCTTTAATGAGAAAAATACTGATATCTCTTTATATGTTTGCTTTGATTGCAAAAACTGTATATGGTAGGATGTCTTGTGATACAACTGGGGGGCATTTCATGAAGCGTTTTGTCAGATATTTCGTCTGACAAAATGTTAAAAGCTACTGAAATCCTTGCATCTGATTGGCTGAGAGCATTTTTGTCCGACAAGTTGTCGGACAAAAATGCTTCATGAAATGCCCCCCAGGGGGGCATTTCATGAAGCAGTTTGGTCAGATATTTTTCTGACAAACTGTTACAAACTACAGAAATCCTTGCATCTGATTGGCAGAGAGCAAATTTGTCCGACAACTTGTCGGACAAAATGCTTCATGAAATGCCCCCAGACCTACACATATTATGCATAAAATGTGATATCCTGAACATTTTTTTTTTTCAAGTCACTCTCCCAAAAGTGTATAATATAGGACCTTTAAGTTTTTCTTGTGTTTGTTCCTGGCAGATTACTAGTACACAAATGCTCCAATCCATGATGACCTAACGGAAATTAAGGAAATTAAAATGAATATACTGAAAACCAAAACTACAAATACTAATAACTTACTTCATTCTTCTCTCCCCACCCCACCCCACCCCTTCTTTTTGGTTTCTTGATATACTCGTAGATCTAGCTGACTTTGATAATTGTCATTATGTAACATCATCTTCAATTGACAAGGCGATAAAACTTAACAATCATTTCATTATGCTGCTCGACTAATGGGGTTAGTTGAACTATATTGTTTTTAATGTACTATACTTTTTCCTCCTATCAATCACATGTATTTTGGGTGGAATGTATTTTGACATAAAGCATCATAGAATCAACCGCCTTTGGGGTCGGGAATTTTGTCATATCATATTGTGATTTAGATTCTGCTCTATGCCGATTTTGTTTTATTTCTATCAACTTTTTAAACTTCCCCATAGACTTTGTTCACCAGCCAACTACATCCCACCCTCTTTGGATAATGTGAACCAATCAAACATTGCTTTTACTTTTTAATAACATGTCTATACATAGCTATCAGACCAAAAATATTCAAACCGCTTTAAGTCTTTATGAGTGAAATTACAAATATCAATATATTTTTAAAAATATTCAAATTGTCTAAATTCAACTTCATCTATGAAAATAGACTTTTAACCTTTTTAAACATTTGAATAACCCCCACAAGAAATAAGAAACATATAAAGAGGGGAGGTGCGGACTATAAAAATTGCTTACGGGAACCAGGTAATCCCTGCGCTAAACCTATGGAATTCACACAATCTTGGAGGAAACGGGTTAAATTTGTTAGGAAATATGTAGGTCAATACCCAAAACCTTAAGTTCTCAATGGAATATGCAGCTCTTCTACTGGTAAACTAGTAGTTCTGGGAGAAAAAATGAACTGTGACATAGTCCTACACCTGGCTCAGTCATTGCCCAAGATTTAAAGTATCTGAGCCAGAGTCACATGTCACTCTTTGCCATTTCTCTACAGGAGGTAGACAGTACTAAAAAAATCCTTTACCAGAAATTATAGGAAATTATTTAATGAAAAGGTGCTTAAGAAAACTGGACTATTCCAACACACCTCCCTCAGGTCTGCAACACAGACTAACCACCTGTTACCATAGGAAAACCAGTAAAAATGGTGTATTACTGTAAACATGCACACAATATGTCGTATTATGGGTCTGAATTTTAAGACTAGCAACCATGTACATTGCATTGCATTGTACAGAAACCTGGCGAATGCCCTGTGTATAGTCTTTGAATTCAGACACTATTGTTATGTACAAATTAAGGGCATTTTCTCATCTTTTCTGTTAGCGGATTTCTTGGAGCACCCCCTAATTTTGATCCTCATATATATACAAATGTCTGAGGAAAAAATGACACTTTTGTCCGGCGTGTCACGATTATCAGTATATTTGTCACTAAGCCACCCCACTAGTAGTTATTTTGCATAGCATGATGATCTTAAAAATTCTGTAACTTTCATTTTCTCCTTCCGATTTAAAAAGAAATCTTCACTATCATAGATGTTTTACTTTACTCCTCACTTAGCCGCATGTACTCGATCATGGAGTGAAATTTCCCAACATTGGTTTTACAATTTTAACATCTAGAAAAAAAGCAAGAGGAAAAAAAAAATCACAATCTTGTCATCCTTTGTTGTCAGATGGTTATTGGTCATTACTTGAGCATGGGATGGAGTACAATGGATGGAAATACTACGGATGTTTGATTTGAAGAGTAAAAATGGGAATTTCCGTGAGCTCACCTCCAAGATTCACCTCCGCAGTCTGATTGCCTTCATCACCCAAGTGAGTGCAGGCGTAGATTCCCGCATCCTCGTCCGTCATCTTGCGGATGATGAGGGTGCCGTTGTCCAGCACCTGGATGTGACTGTCTTCGTTCCCCGCTGGCAGAGACTCCCTCGTCTCCCCCTTCTTCACGCTCCACACAAGCGAGCCGGCTGTAGCGTTCTCGAACGTGCAGGAGAGAACGAGGTCCTTGTCCAATGTGAGCTCCGGCATGCTGGGATCGATTTCTACGCTTGCCTGATGATCGGCCCTAGTTGGAAGCTCGTTTCTATATGCTGCCACTGTAAGGAAGACATCACAGTATCATTGATACAATATTCTATAGGCAGTATTAGAGCGTTGGTATGATGTACATGCAGCCATATTCACAGATGTACACAATTCATGGATGGCATTCATAATAATATGAAGTAGTCTGTTTGCCTTCTAGGCACACATACATCTATGCCTCTCTTTATTGCTTTGGGCCATGTATGTGTCTTGTTGGTTCATATCTATTGCTGTGATATCTAAGTCAGAATAACAATAATATGATATCTTTAATAGATTTGCCATCAAAGCAATGCATGTCACAACTTTACCGCAATAATCATCACTGTTCAAAATGACAAGTATATCTTTATATATATATATATATATATATATATATATATATATATATATGTTGCGAATTCACATATTGGCTCAAATATAACAAAGAATCAAGAAATAAACTAGTAATACATTATTTCACCAATAGGAATGAGTTTATCAATAAAATTAATTATCTATGAGTTTATAATAAACTCATTCTTATTGGCAAAATAATGCATTACTAGTTTATTTCTTTATTCTTTGTTATATATATATATATATATATATATATATATATATATATATATAATATATATATATATATATATACATACATATATTGTGTTTGGGAGTTTTTTCCCCACCATTCTTTAGATATTTCTTAACAGCCAAAATGGGGGGGGGGGGGGGGGGGGGGGGACTGCAACTCTCCCCTCCCCTCCCCCCCCCCCCCCCCCAGTTCCATGGCCCTTACATAGCATGCCATGGCATACAATCAACCGGTCAATAGCAGCCACCACAGAGTGACAAAAAGAGTGGCCGATTGTAGACAGGTGGCCACAGTAGACAGGTTTCAAGACATGTCATGTGTATCACTCACATCTATACAAGAATATGTATGAAGTGTGTATTATTATGCACATGTTTCAAGATGTCATGATTTCATGTTATTGCACCCTAACATGAATACAGCAATTAAGTAAGCTTTTTAAGAGTGCATGTTTTACTATGCCTGAATGATCATTTTAACAATTCCCAGTGGCAGATCCAGAGGGGGGTGCAACCGGCGCACACCCCCTTTATTTTTCGTTAAAAACAAAAGAAATAAAAAGAAAAAAATGAAATGAAACCTGGAAGTGGCACCAGAAATATTAGTCACGCTCCCTTTTACAGAATTCCTGGATCCGCCCCTGGTTCCTCATGCATGACCAGCACAGCTGCAAAGCTGAAAAAGATATCGCAATATCTGCAGCTCTGTACGAGTCTGTGGCCACTAAAGGTTAAAATCTACTGTGGGACACAAATTGGTGGCCGCTGGCTACATTAGACAGGTGGCTGCTATGAACAGGCTCTTTAACATGGCTTTTCTTTTCTTCTATTTTTTTTTTTTTTTTTTTTTGGGGGGGGGAGGAATTTTTCAGTGGCCACATAAGGCAGGTGGCCACTATGGCAGGTTTAATTAATTGTAATTACCTGTAAACACCCAGAGCTCCGCAGAATACCTTAAACCTGCACCCTTGAGCTTGCAGACGTAGTTGCCGCTCTCCGCCACAGTAGCCTGCCGGACGGTCATCCTGCCCATGTAATGGTGCCGTTCTGGGACGTAGTGGTAGATGATGTCAAACCTGTGGTTGTTGTGGACCTCCATCTCTGTGCCATCAGACAGCACCTTGTACCAATTGAGCGGCCTTTCGCCGACGCACTCAAAGGTGAAATCATTCCCCTCAGGACCACGCTGGATCGCGGGCTCAACTACTAAGCCTCCAAATGAAAAATGGAAAATGTATTGTGTACATGTGTTTTAATATATGTCATGTGGATTGACAGAATGCAGCAATATTAGTAAAACACATCAGCGAAAGTTTGAGGAAAATTGGACGTCCATTCAAAAGTTATGATATGCATTTTTGAAGTTTCAGTGGTGCCAATGCTGGATGAGAAGACTACTACAGCTTGTGATGTAGAATAATATAAAGAAAATGAAAATAAAATTCAACATACTTTCACTTTTCTCACGTAACAAAAGAGCATGTGACTTCCCGCATAACAAAACAGCACATGACTTCCCTCATGCAGAAGGCAGGGATAATAGTAGCACCCTTAACATACATCAGTAAAAAGTCAAGGAAATATGTACTTTTTTTTCCAAAAAAAAATAGAATTCTGTGGAATGCTCTATATTTCCTTCGTATCATTCCATGCATGTGACAACATAAACAGGTAGTAGTCTTCTCATCCAGCAGTGACCATGCAGGAAATTCAAATAGTCATAACCTTTAAACAGATTGTCTGATTTTCCTCAAACTTCTTCCACTGATGTGTTCTACCGATATTGCTGTATTCACTCAATCATCATGTATGTGATATAGGCCTACTAAGATGCATTTATCCTTTAAACCAAATAATTTGGCTCCAAAGACAATGCATGGAAATGCAAATTGTACACAAACAAATACAAAAACAAACAAAGTCATAATTGGGAAAGTTTTTAGTAAAGGACAAATATAATCATTGGTAGGCTACCTACACACATTATGTCAACAAACTGCCGAAAAGAAAAATATGATATCTGGGATTGTGCCTGGATATGATGTAGAGATAGCGTACTACTTTTGGCAGTCAATTTGGAATTGTCTGTGGTGTTAATATGATCTCACTTTTTACTTGTTTGCCTGAAATTTGTTCTTGTTTAGGGCTTATTAAATGGGGTGTAAAATGTTTAATGAATGCTCTCACTATCACTCAATAAACACATATTTATAATATCTCTCTCTCATTCTCTCTCTCTCTCTCATATATATATATATATATATATACCGTATGTCAAAAAAAAAATTACAATGGGACCCTCCGCAATGATATCTTTAAAAATATTGAATCAGTCTAACTACAAAGTCAGGGTATGAAACTATAACTCATTGCCCACATCTTACAGAAAACCCCATTTGATTTGCTTCAGTGGTCAAAGAGAAATGAGGAATTTTGTAGAGGATGTCGGGAATCTCTTCCCTCCAAGTTTGTTTGTTTGTTTGTTTGTTTTATTTTATTTAATCACAAGATAAAATGCCCTCGATCAGCCAGATGAGGCTGTTTTTCAGAGAGGCCGAGAGTTCTGTCTATTGTATTCACACACAAGATCATCAAAGTGCTAAACCTGGAAGAATCAGACTCATGACATGCTTTACAACAATCCACATTTCTCTGTGACAGCTTCACCAAATCGAATGGGGTTTTCTGCAAAATAAAGCTAAAATGTTATATTTTAAGACCCTGAACAATTTAATCATATTGGGTATTATCAATGCAAATATCTGATTGTAATTTTTTTGGGACGTACTGTGTAGCCCACCTCTCGCTCATTCGCACTCGTAGACCTTAGATGGAGAGAGAGAGATGGCAGACTTCTTGTGGTGAAAAGCAAGTCTTGAATCTTTTATTCCGTTAATGACCAAATGAATACTCAAATGATAAAACACAAAACAACTTATAAACAAAATCATGTACGACAATTACGGCTCTATGTCAGCACACCGTGTTTACACAACATCTGCTTAGTGCTACCAGCCTGTAATTACGAATGAGAACTGCTCACTCTGTGTGAAACAAAATAACATATGTGATAATTCTCTTATTTGTCTGCCTACCCTATCCCCAGCTGTAAACAACTAAATTGATACACCCTTCTTGATTTAGCTGTAAAGCGGTTACTCATTAGGTATATGACTTATAACACAATCTCTCACTGATCCCTTTCCTATCTCTACTACTGATTACATCCCATAGAGCTGTGCGATGGGTAAAAATGCAGTTCTATGTTACATCTATATCAATGCCTATAATTCATTGGTGCTACAAATAAACAAATCATAATTAGTCATAAAATTACAACTCACTTAATCTAACTTCAAACATTATTCCAATCAATTTATTCTGCCAACTCATTATGTAACTAATTAAAAAGATGTTTGTTCGTCTGTCTAAGCCATTCTGCTCCAAAACAAATAAAATCAATATGGAAAAAGCCCTTAAACTTATTCCTTCTCACTTCAAAACAATTCGATGACTCAAATGACTGGATTCTCTCAGGCTACATTAATAACACTGACATTTGTTGTAAATTTCTACTACCAATCTGCACTGACTGGTTCTTTTCTAACTTGTCTTCCTGAACTAACAAAAAATAAAACACCTCCTCTCTTTTCCCCAGCACTCTTCGAGATGGCTCCTAAAAAGGAGGAGATAAACTCTCTCACTTTCCCAAGTGGTGTCCAAAACTTAAAACAAGGACTTTGTTTACGCAGGGGGAAGAAAGTAGCAAGCTATCTACACTGCCGAGGTACAGAGTTATCTCAACCTTGGCGAGAGGCAGGAGAGGAGTGACCACATCACATCAACATCCAACCACAGGGCTGGAGCGAGAACCACTGGCTCGCTGGTGTGCATACCGGTGGTTTTCACTCCGGCAGTGGGAGGAGTGTTCACACTCTAATTCTAGTTCCGTCTCCCCCATCAAACTTGTATACCTAATAATAACCCTACTTATTTCTGCTGGCACCTACAGCACACCACTCAATTTCATTAGCAAAAATACAATCCTGTATTACCATATACTGTAACACTTCAAAACTTAAAGAGGAGTATCTAGCTTAGAATTGTGTGAGACAGTCACCTATTACTCATCCCTCAACATGGCTTGTCAAATTATGGCACACGGTATCTACACTACACACAATTATAACATTCAACACCAGTCTCAACGTATTCCCTCGAGGGACATTCCGCATACACTGTCTCATGTGGTGTATCAGTCTTCCCGTGTGAAAGTACCCCTAGCCCATCAAACTGTTATCTTTTCCACTGCGTATCTTTCTTTGGAGACCACTGAGGTTTCTTTGTCTTGATGGAGTCTGTTAGAATGAAGTGTACAAACTGACTGACTTTTCTTCACTGCAGTGTCTAATTCTACAATCGTACATGCCCTGGCATTGCAATGCACATTGAGCACATTATTACATTAGCCACATGCATACCATCCCTACATGCACATACACACATAACAACTCGCAATATTTTCTAGAACAATTATTGAACAGGCCCACATTATATACCTTCATGTACGCCTCACATGAGTACTGCAATTTTTTTATGACAATATACAACACTATACTCTGTAGTTTTAGTTTTACTGAGTTATAGGATAATTTGTGAAACATATTTGATAACTGACATAATTATCCCGTTTCCTTCGTCAATTTACAGAGTACAATATAACAAAGGACATTATTTTCATGAGACAATCGCAAGACATGTAGAGCTTAACTGACCAAGTGGTTCATTTTTTTTAAAGCAATTAATGTACTGGCTATTCACAATGAAACTATATTGGTAATTGCCAACTCGGCTGCATTTTTTATCGAATTTGTAGAATTTCTCAGGCTTGCCATTTATGTCTCAACTTTTGTAACCTGCGTAGAGTGCTCTCTTGGAATCCATTCTTTTGTATACCTTCAATAGCATCTACTCAGGATAAAATGTCTACTTCTGATGATATTAGTTGCTCACTATTCAAATCTTTACCAAGTAACTGTAGCAAATATACCATAAAATGTTTGAACTCACCTTAGATGGAGAGAGAGAGATGGCAGACTTCTTGTGGTGAAAAGCAAGTCTTGAATGCTTGCACCCCGCAGAGGAGATAACAACCCCAAAGAAAGTGTTGGACTCTTCCATTCGAAGATGGGGTGCCAGGGTCAATCTCTGGAGGGGTTACCTCTTGCTAATATCTTAGCAATATGTGGGCTTGCCCACACTCTCCCCCCAACTAAGAGGCCCACGCGTAAGGTTAAGCAAATTCTTAATCCTTATCTTATTATACATCTAAATCCTGAAATATTATAATGCTTTTCTAATACATGTACCATGATCAAAAAACTATTAATTATCCAAGATTTTCATCCCACAGCACAATCCGATGGTGCATTCCCTTACCAAGGGCAGTTGGTGTAAACATTGATTACTGGAACATAGTTTACCACAAAGCATCTCATGACGGCTGGAATCTAGCTCGCAATGACTCAAACGTCTTTCCCTTTGGGATCCTCCCAACTTAGAGTTCATGTAATAGAGTGGCCATCCCTATTACACGAGGTGGATTTTCCATCCTTCACCAAGACGTTTTGTCACCCGGTAGGATTGCTACCGATACTAGTAGCTTCATTTCTCACATTCTCTTCTCCTAAGGTGCCGTCCGGTTGCATAAAACAACGACTGTTCAGTCTAAAACTTAAATTTGATTGTCCCTGGTACAGTGGTGTCTTAGCAGGCAATCTTACATACAGTGTATATACTTGCATGCCACTAAAATATGCATGCCTTAGATCATTAATTATAACTTAAAATAATCATAACTATCTAGCGTCCCAGGTCTGAATGGATGGGGCTGGCCAGGTTTCGGCAAAGCCTTCTCGTCCCTGGGTGTAAGCTTGTCCATACCGAACCGATTCATTTCCTCGTAGGTAGTGGGGCGCTGCCATCATACCCCACGGTGGCACTGGACTCTGCTGGAATTGGTATGGCGGCTGCTGTTCCTCCCAATGGGGTGGGATCATTCTCTGCGTTGCGGCAAGGTAGTTCATGGCCCCGTCTGGATGTCCTTGGTGCGGTTGCCCAAGATGTGCATATGTAAACATTGGAGGTGGATGCCTGGCGCGAGGGGGGTTCCTTCGAATTAGTGGAGGGGGACTATTCGCCAGTGTAGCATCGGAATTAATTACCTCAGCTGGCGGTTGTTGGTATTGAGGCATGGCTGGGGGTGTTAGTCGATTAGTTTGTGGTGAGGTTAACTGAGGGTTTTGAGACACTGAGTGGTGTTGTTGAGGCAGGGACACTGATGGGTTACTCGGTGGTGGAACAAACGGTCTTCGATCTGGTCGGGGTGGCTCCTCCGCAGACGTGGGTACGGTCCGGGGTTGAGGTGGTTCTGGGTTCTGTGGCACAGGACGGGGTCCAGGGTGTCTCTCCTGTGATGGGGTGGTTGAAGGTGGGACTCTCTTTGCATAAGGTTGTCGCTGGGCAGGTTCGTCGATTAACTGTGCGGAAGTTTCAGGGACAAGCACAACCTCTTCGTCATCCTCCGAGTCCCCGTTTTCTAGCCCTTCCTGTCCCTGTGCTAGTGTGTTCCTCGTGTGAGGTTGATGGGGTCGGACAGCATCTCCTCTCTTGGCAGGTCTTGGGTCACTGTTACCCTGCAGGTACTCACATGGGAACAGGAGGTTGCGATGGAGTACTTTGATTCTGTCCGGCTTTTTCTCGGGGTGCACTTCGTACACGGGCATTTCTGGGGACATCCTTCTCTTTACTACGTAGATTTCTTCGTCCCAATGTGACCGAAGTTTCTGGGGACCAGGTCTTTGGTGCAAGTTCCTCACAAGGACTCGATCACCAGCTTCCAGTGGAAGGGGGCTGAGATTTTTGTCATGAAGGGTTTTCCCTCTCATAGCCCTTGCATTTGAGTTCTTCCTTGCCAGCTCATACGCTTCCGCCATAGCTTCCTTCCACCTCTGAACATAGGTTGAGTGGTCTTTACACGGTTGTGTACTCTTTGGGTTCAACCCAAATACAAGGTCGACAGGGAGTCGGGGAGAGCGACCAAACATGAGGAACGCGGGCGCATAGCCAGTAGCCTCGTTGCGGGTGGAATTGTACGCATGGACCACTTTATTCAGGTGTTCCTTCCAGTTTGCCTTCTGCTCTGTGGTCAAAGTCCTCAACATCGCCAGTAAGGTTCGATTAAATCGCTCCGCCTTCCCATTCCCTTGCGGATGGTAGGGGGTGGTGCGGGAGTTCTGTACCCCGGACAATTGTTGCAGGCGATGGAAGAGCTGATTTTCAAATTCCCTGCCCTGGTCGTGGAGGATGCGGCGGGGGAAACCAAACCTCAAGACGAAATCATTGAAGATGCGGTCTGCTGCAGTCTGACCCGCTTTGTTCCTGGTGGCATACGCTTGGGCGAATCGGGTAAAGTGGTCCACTACCACTAAGATATACTCGTACCCGCCTTTGCTTGTTTCCAGGTGGAGGAAATCAATGGAAATCAGCTCTAATGGTTCTGTTGTCACGATCGGTATCATCGGTGCTTTGGGTGGATGGGCAGGCTTCTTATTGATCACACAGCTGCATTTGTTTTTGATGTGGTGCTCCACTTCACGCTGCATGTGTGGCCAATAGAATCTCTGTCTAGCAAGTTCTAGTACACGGTCAGTTCCAAGATGTCCCATTTTCTCGTGGATTTCCTGGATCGCCCGGGCCCGGAACTTGGTGGGAAGAACTACCTGCAAATGTTGTGTCGTTTCCCTACAGAGGATCCCATCCGAGTTGATCTTCATTTGGCTTAACTCACGGAGGAAGGGTCGCATCTCTTTTGCCGCCCTCTTCCAGGTTGCTGAGGTTGGCATCTCATTTCGCTCCTTCAACTCCCTGACCTGTCCAAGCAAGGGATCACTCTTCTGAGCCTCCACCATGTCTTCTGTGGTCACCTCTTGTATACCTCTCTCACTGGGTTCGGGATCCACTTGGTTGCTGGTGCACACAGAAGCCAACAGGGTCAAGGGTGTCTCTTCTACAGCTTGCAAGATGGCCTTCACAGCGAGACCAGCAGGAGCCTCCTGGGAGCATTTGGTTATGTACCTTTCCATGTCCAAAGGTATCCTGGACAGGGTGTCTGCATCTGTGTTTGACCTTCCTGGGCGGTACTTGATGGTGAAGTTGAAATCGGCCAATTCCGCCACCCATCTCTGACCTGTGGCATTCAGTTTTGCCGAGGACATAATGTATGTGAGGGGGTTGTTGTCTGTGTACACAACAAATGATGGAGCATAGTAGAGATAGTCCCGAAATTTGTCGCACACAGACCACTTCAATGCCAGAAATTCTAGCTTCCCTGAATGGAGGTGGTAGTTAAGCTCAGCTGGCGTCAGTGTCCTTGAAGCATAGGAGATAACCCTGAGTCTACCTTCTTGTCGCTGGTATAAGACTGCTCCAAGACCCTCCTGGGATGCATCTGTGTGAACAATAAATGGCTGTTCATAGTCAGGAAATGCCATCACAGGAGGCTGGACCAGTCGGTCAACCAGGGTTTCGAGGCGCTCTTGATGGAAAGGAGTCCATGTGACTGGGGTGCGAGATGGGACTTGTGCCTTCCTCTTTAGTTTGGATTTGGCCTGGGTCGTGGGTGGAGGTTTGGCTTGAGGTACGGACAACAGGTCGTATATTGGCTTGGCAAGCTTGGAGAAATCTGGTATGTACCTCCTGTAGTACCCCAGGAGTCCCATGGTCTTTCGGATGTCACCTACTGTACGAGGGGTCTTCTCCTTGAGCTGCAAAACTGCCACTGTATCACCTGGGTCAGGTCGATGTCCTTCCGCCGATACTATTCGTCCAAGGTATTTCACTTCCCGTTGAAACAAGTGACACTTTGCTGCCCTCAATTTCATACCATGCCTCTTTGCAGCTTGGAGCACTTGTTTCAACCTGTTGACATGTTCCTCGAATGTACTACTGTAGACAAGGATGTCGTCCAAATAGGTCACGCAGATCTCGTTGTTCAACCCTTCTAGGCAAGACTCCATACAGCGTTGGAATGCTGCAGGCGCGTTTTTCAAGCCGAATGGAATTCGCACCCATTCATACAGTCCCCAGGGGGTGATGAATGCGGTGAGAGGGCGACTGTCCAGGTCCATGAACCCTTGGTGGTATGCTTTCCCTTGGTCGAGGGTGGAAAACCAGCTGTTACCACCAAGGGTGTCTAGAGTGTCTTGGATCCGCGGGATTGGTTGTCTGTCCGCGACAGTCCTCTGATTTAATTGTCGATAGTCGACGCAAAGCCTCAAAGTCCCATCTTTCTTCCTTACACAAACGATTGGGGAAGAGTAGGGTGACTGGGACTTCGAAATCCATCCGCGACTGATCAAGTCCCGCAGGTACTCCTTGACCTCCTTCATCAGCGGGGGTGGGACACCCATATAAGTCTTCTGCACAGGGGTTGGGTCATTCAGAGTGAGGTGCATTTGTAGCGAGGGGATACAACCAAGGTCCTGGTCATTCCTGGCGAATGCATCTGCTTCCTCCACCAGAACCTTCTCCGCTAACTTGCGCTGTGGCTCAGGTAGATGAGAAAGATCCACTGGCGGTATCCAGGTGTCATCCTTGGCTGAGTGTGGTCTGCTGGAGTCTGTCGTAGGGTTGGCTACTGAGGAGACCTTAATGTCTGCTTCTTGGAGAACGTCTGCGGGGAGGATAGTGCGCAGTGGTACTAGCCTTCCTAGATGTGTCCTGCCGGGCAGCAGTATGTCATGGGTTGTGTCATTCGAGACAGGAACAACAAAGGTCATAAATCTTCCCCCTCGTATGTCCACCGGAGAGCAGTTTGGTGTAAGACCGTCAGGTAGACATGGAGATTCCAAGGGTTCGAAGAAGACGGTTGTTTCCTGAGCCATGGCATTCGGTCTCCTGCATCTAACTAGTATGGTCTGTCCCGCGGGGATAACTTCACCATTGCGGCAAGTGTATGCTTGGCATATTTCGCCATCACTCGGCAAACTGAGCCGTGAAACCAACTGGTTTATTGTTGTCTTCTTGGCATGTGGGAGTAATCTACTCAGTTGTGCCGACTGACCTTTAGCAAGGGCTTCGATGACGTTATACCCAAGGATGGGATGTTCGAGTGTCTCCATCGTCACTAGAAGGGGTACTTGAAGGGATTGAGCAGCTGTTGCGTCCCCAGGCACTTGTAGGCTGAGCTCTACCCATCCACAGTATGGAATAATACTTCCGTTTGCCGCAGACAATTTTAAGGGTTCCCCCTCTATAATTTCTGTCCAGGGACGGTTGGGAACATCCGGCAAATTTCTGTCAAGCCACTCCTTGGAGACTAGGGAAACTTGGGCTCCAGTATCCCATAGTGCTGTGGTAGGTTGTTGGTTGAAGCTGCAAGCTACCAGGCACTTGCGGCCTACCAGACGGACAACTTCCCTCTGTTTTCTGCTGTCGGGTGATGATGAAATGTTGAAGTGGTTTGTTACCTGAGAAGCTGGGGATTGGGACGTTTCGTCTGAACAGGTTACTGGGCGTCCCTCTCCTGTAACCCTTGAGCATTTCCCTGTCCCTGTTGCTTCCTGGCACGGCAACCCCGCAAGTAGTGTTCACTGCTACCACATCGGAAGCAGTGGTCACACGAATTGCCTGTACCAGCCTTCCGGCAGGCAGCACAACCTCTTTCCCTTCGCTGCTGTACTTTGCTTGAGTGGGGCTCGGCACGCAGGTTGCTGAGCTCGGCCTTCACAATGGCCTGGATGCTTGCCGCCAGCTCACTTAGGTTGAGGTTGGTGGTCTTAGCAGAGTTGGTCTTGGATGGGTGTGACTGTTCTTCGGTCCTTACCGCTGTGGCCTCTACACTTGCTGCTCTTACCCCTCTGGGTTTCAGCTTGTGAGCCCGCTCTGCTTCATACTCGACTGCAGCGGTCAGAAGCTCCAGCAGTTCCTCATCACAGATATCTTCATTCTGTAGATGAGGTCGCATCTCCACCTGTACCGCCTCATTTGCTATGCCTGTAGAGATGGACCTCAATGCCATCCGTTGTACTTGGCTGGGGTCGTACGTAACCCCAGCTCCTGCCTCCTGGGAGGCGAACAACACCTTCTGTTTTAAGTCCAGGGCCCTTAATACAAAGTCATGGGCGGCTTCCTTGTGACCCTGGGAGGCCGTTGAGAGTTCTTGAAAAACTGCCGTGGCATCTTTCTCCCGATAGTGAGCTCTCAGGATTCGTCTCAGATCCGGTAGAGAAAGGTCTGTTCGTCCTTCCAGGTAGGACCTTAATCGTAGCCCAGGACTCACTGCGCGTACTACTGCTTCTGTAACTTCCTCTTCAGAGAACCCCTTCCGAATCCCGTGCTCTACCTGCCGAGCCAAGCTGACGAAGGACAACTTGTCCTTCTGGCCAGGCTCTCCCACCTGACCATTGATCCGGAATTCCTTTCTCCATGTTGCTAACATTGGGCCCTTCGCCTCCCCTACGTAAGGTGTCTTCTTCGTTTCCCTCTCCTCCGATGGAGAATTTCCCTGTGTCTCCTCTGGGGAATCTGAATCCTCTGTTTTTGTTGGGCCGGTCTCTGCCTCTGTCTCATTTCCTACCCTCGTCACACTCACCAACAAACTGACCACCTTCACCCACACAGCCTTACCTCCATCATCAGCATCGGCGAGGTCATCGCTATCCAGGTGTCGGCGGACCGCTCGTTGGAGTCCCAGTTTGCCTCTGCCCTCAGCCTTGGCCCTCTCCGTTGTGCTGATACCTATCTCCTCCGCCACGCGTTTCAGGTCCTCTTCACTGGCTAATGCAAGTCGAGCAAGGGCTTCCTTCTGGACCTCGTCGAAGCTCTCCATTTTCCAGTCTACTAATCAGGCCTGCTTCAATGGCGTCAGTAGTCGTATCAGCGCAGCCGCAGTGTCAGGCTTCTCGGGCAATTAAATTGTTGTGGATTACTGCATAGGTGGTTTGCCGGTAATGAGGGTTAGAAACTTCGAACCACCTAGCAGCATCCGGGCAGTGCCTCCAGAATTGTAGCCCACCTCTCGCTCATTCGCACTCGTAGACCTTAGATGGAGAGAGAGAGATGGCAGACTTCTTGTGGTGAAAAGCAAGTCTTGAATCTTTTATTCCGTTAATGACCAAATGAATACTCAAATGATAAAACACAAAACAACTTATAAACAAAATCATGTACGACAATTACGGCTCTATGTCAGCACACCGTGTTTACACAACATCTGCTTAGTGCTACCAGCCTGTAATTACGAATGAGAACTGCTCACTCTGTGTGAAACAAAATAACATATGTGATAATTCTCTTATTTGTCTGCCTACCCTATCCCCAGCTGTAAACAACTAAATTGATACACCCTTCTTGATTTAGCTGTAAAGCGGTTACTCATTAGGTATATGACTTATAACACAATCTCTCACTGATCCCTTTCCTATCTCTACTACTGATTACATCCCATAGAGCTGTGCGATGGGTAAAAATGCAGTTCTATGTTACATCTATATCAATGCCTATAATTCATTGGTGCTACAAATAAACAAATCATAATTAGTCATAAAATTACAACTCACTTAATCTAACTTCAAACATTATTCCAATCAATTTATTCTGCCAACTCATTATGTAACTAATTAAAAAGATGTTTGTTCGTCTGTCTAAGCCATTCTGCTCCAAAACAAATAAAATCAATATGGAAAAAGCCCTTAAACTTATTCCTTCTCACTTCAAAACAATTCGATGACTCAAATGACTGGATTCTCTCAGGCTACATTAATAACACTGACATTTGTTGTAAATTTCTACTACCAATCTGCACTGACTGGTTCTTTTCTAACTTGTCTTCCTGAACTAACAAAAAATAAAACACCTCCTCTCTTTTCCCCAGCACTCTTCGAGATGGCTCCTAAAAAGGAGGAGATAAACTCTCTCACTTTCCCAAGTGGTGTCCAAAACTTAAAACAAGGACTTTGTTTACGCAGGGGGAAGAAAGTAGCAAGCTATCTACACTGCCGAGGTACAGAGTTATCTCAACCTTGGCGAGAGGCAGGAGAGGAGTGACCACATCACATCAACATCCAACCACAGGGCTGGAGCGAGAACCACTGGCTCGCTGGTGTGCATACCGGTGGTTTTCACTCCGGCAGTGGGAGGAGTGTTCACACTCTAATTCTAGTTCCGTCTCCCCCATCAAACTTGTATACCTAATAATAACCCTACTTATTTCTGCTGGCACCTACAGCACACCACTCAATTTCATTAGCAAAAATACAATCCTGTATTACCATATACTGTAACACTTCAAAACTTAAAGAGGAGTATCTAGCTTAGAATTGTGTGAGACAGTCACCTATTACTCATCCCTCAACATGGCTTGTCAAATTATGGCACACGGTATCTACACTACACACAATTATAACATTCAACACCAGTCTCAACGTATTCCCTCGAGGGACATTCCGCATACACTGTCTCATGTGGTGTATCAGTCTTCCCGTGTGAAAGTACCCCTAGCCCATCAAACTGTTATCTTTTCCACTGCGTATCTTTCTTTGGAGACCACTGAGGTTTCTTTGTCTTGATGGAGTCTGTTAGAATGAAGTGTACAAACTGACTGACTTTTCTTCACTGCAGTGTCTAATTCTACAATCGTACATGCCCTGGCATTGCAATGCACATTGAGCACATTATTACATTAGCCACATGCATACCATCCCTACATGCACATACACACATAACAACTCGCAATATTTTCTAGAACAATTATTGAACAGGCCCACATTATATACCTTCATGTACGCCTCACATGAGTACTGCAATTTTTTTATGACAATATACAACACTATACTCTGTAGTTTTAGTTTTACTGAGTTATAGGATAATTTGTGAAACATATTTGATAACTGACATAATTATCCCGTTTCCTTCGTCAATTTACAGAGTACAATATAACAAAGGACATTATTTTCATGAGACAATCGCAAGACATGTAGAGCTTAACTGACCAAGTGGTTCATTTTTTTTAAAGCAATTAATGTACTGGCTATTCACAATGAAACTATATTGGTAATTGCCAACTCGGCTGCATTTTTTATCGAATTTGTAGAATTTCTCAGGCTTGCCATTTATGTCTCAACTTTTGTAACCTGCGTAGAGTGCTCTCTTGGAATCCATTCTTTTGTATACCTTCAATAGCATCTACTCAGGATAAAATGTCTACTTCTGATGATATTAGTTGCTCACTATTCAAATCTTTACCAAGTAACTGTAGCAAATATACCATAAAATGTTTGAACTCACCTTAGATGGAGAGAGAGAGATGGCAGACTTCTTGTGGTGAAAAGCAAGTCTTGAATGCTTGCACCCCGCAGAGGAGATAACAACCCCAAAGAAAGTGTTGGACTCTTCCATTCGAAGATGGGGTGCCAGGGTCAATCTCTGGAGGGGTTACCTCTTGCTAATATCTTAGCAATATGTGGGCTTGCCCACAACTGTATATATATATATATCATAAACACACATGATACTCATATAATTATATATTTACATACAAGAGAATATATGTGTTATATCTAATGAATATACATATTATATATATATATAGGTTTATAACTATACATAGGTATATAGATATATTGATTGATCAGTAGATATACATACATTACATGTATATATGGAGAGAGATACGCATCATATTTTATATGTTTGCAGACAAGAAAGAGGAAGAGAAAGAGAAACAGATTCCTGCTGCATATAATATTCAAGTGTCTTTAGTTCTCAAATGGCTAACATAAAACTCATAAATGATAATCACGTATCAGAGGAAAGTGTCGCCTCCATCACCAATAAAAATAAGGTTACACAAACAGAAGAAAAATTAACAAAATAAAGATGCTGCATGTTGGCATGGATTATTCAGGAACATGTAATCTATTTTCTATTGAAGTAATGCATATATGGTGACAACCATAAGTGCAATTAAGACAAGTATATACAAGAAACATCCAAATAGCAAATGCATGTTGCATCACACTTTTGGATATAGAAAGAAACATGTGTGAGAGCTGCTAAAGTAATTGATAGTGCAGATCAAACAATAGAATGTGGCATGAAATGTGACTAGATAGAAAGAAAAATGAACAAAAAAACACCCCAACAAATCATTGTGCACATCGTATATTCCATTAATGTCTATTGAAGGCTTAGACGGGTGTATTACATATTTGCTAAATGTCGCATGTGGCACGTACAGGCATCGATTAACAAATATTTTATGGTTTCGCCTGTCCTGTCCAAGCTAGGCCATAAAATAAAAATATGATCAAAAGGTTTGATTATATACTGGGCCCGGGCATCGGGCACCGCCAACGTCACTAATGCCTCTGCTCTACGCATAGAACCATTCGGCATTGCAAATGTGAGTACATCTATCATGTGTATACAGACTTGATGAAAGCGGAGCTCCGTAAATGTCAAACGCTGTGCATGTAAAGGTATCCCCATCGTAGCTATGTCATTTACGCCACACGATAAGGTCAGGTGCTCCGCCGATCATCTCAGCTCGCTCCTTACTTGCATGCATCTACGTGTGTATTGTACTCACCGTTAGATGCTGTGCATATTGGAAGTGCGAAATACATCAAAATCACGGCGATGAATCGACCCGCAAATCTTCTGAAATACATTGTGAATCTTAACTTCGTTTACACAAGTGATGAAAAAGAGAGAAAAGTGCGTGGAAACCGCGATTTATGCCGGTCGATTAGTGGAGTAGATGGAGACAGAATCCGAGTGCAAACGAGGATGAGGTAGTGTGTGTGTTGGATGCTACTGATGTTCACATCGCCGCGGAGATCCTCCCACAGCACACAAAAGTAGCCACACATTCTCTATTAACCGCATGGATACGTGTGTAGGCCCACAAATTGGAATTTCGCCAACTAGCCCAGTTTCTGGGAGTGTCGCAGGAGCTAGGTAGCGATGAGAGAACAACTCTCCAGCCAACAACTCTCAAAACAAGCCAATAGCAGCCGTGCTCCCTCAAAAGCCGGTAGAATAAACTTGGATCCACCCCTTTATTATCATCCTTGAATGAACAGACCCTCTACGCGATAAAGAATCTCTGTATATTAAAAATGCATGACAGGTTACACATAATACGGAGTTGCACTAGCCCCCTGACTTAGCTTTTGAAAACGAAGATTACATTGCATTCCTCTGTTATTTGTTCTTTGTTTGTGTGTCTATTTGTCTGTTTTCTTATGTGTTTTTTTTTATTTGGCGAGGTTTGTTTCGTTTCTTTTTTGTTTTGGTTGGGATCGAGGTGTGAGTGATCGACATGGGGCAAATTTTATCTATGTTCACGGTTTACGAATTTGCAAAATGCATGTACAGACAGGAGCTTGCCTCTCTCTTTTGGACAACACATTTTACTTACAGTTACAAAATTACCTCTCGCGGATGTATAGCCCTGCTCAACTTTATACCATGTTAAAAGAACCGATTTTCACAATGCGTGAGACTTGGTAGCTCTGCGATTTACCGAGGGGTCTTTTTGTAACTGACAACAAAAGCGATCAAGATATTTTGCATAATTGCGGAATGGCAAGACCACTCCCCCTTCCGCTGACCGGAGTCAACTGTTTGTCATCATGTTTGTCATGATACTGATGACAATGATGACGATGATGATGATGATGATGATGATGACGGTGATGATGATGATGATGGTGATGATGATGGTGGTGGTGGTGGTGGTGGTTGTGGCTTCTTGTATACCGCCGGGGGTCCCTTAATCATGACATTCATTTTACTCCTGCGACAATTGTTCCCATAAAATATCTGCACGCTTAGCCAAACATAAATTCTACTCACAAACATAACGTACCCTAGCCCTAATCATAATACTCACATCAAACTATAACATAAAACCCTATCACAACCCTATGTCCTTGGAGATTCTAACTAAGACCAGAGCAAGTGTCGCAGGAGCAGAGTTGTGTCACCATCGCCGGTCTGCCTTTGAAGGGTGCTCGTTTATGGCGCTTGATCTTTGTCTCCAACTTCGACTGTTTAGTCAATGATGTTGGGGTATTAATTTGTTGACAAGACAAGAGTTAAAGGGATGATATAGTTTTGATAGAAATGGTTATTCAGGTTTTAACTTTTAACGAGATGATTGAAAACCACTTACATATGAAATACTAAAGAGCATATATATACAATTCTAAGAGGAATTAAAAGTTTATTTGATGAACATCCGTTTTGAAATTGCTGAGATATCAAAAAACAACATAGTAAAGCAAAGTAGTTCTAATAAAAGATGGGACTCACCTTTTATTAAGACAACATATTTCTGGATATTTCAGCCATTTCAAAACCGATTTTTGCCGAGTAAACTTTGAATTCCTCTTAAAATTGTATATCTTTTTTTCTATTTTCCTCACCTGAGGTACTTTATTTTTCCACATAACTTCGCATACAATCACTTTATCCACAAGTATCCAAAAGGCACTCAACATAATCATTTTGACGGGGAAAAAATAATTAAAAGGTTCATCAATGATACCAACCAAAGTAGTTGCGTATTCTTCTTAATCCACTATCATCAAATCTTGTTTGGTTGCACTTCAAACTGATATAAAATCTTCATTCTGCTTTCAAATCTTCTACTAAATAGTGTACATTGAACAAACATTTGGTTTTTTTTTTTCCTTGCGTTCTCTGACATAATTCCTGTAAACAATGAATTGGGCATAATTAAAAAGAAATAACTAATTTCATCTTTTTTTTTACCTATATCATATCCGAGAATAATACATTTTTCATTGATATCAGTTACAAGATCGAAAATATTTCGAGTTAAAACCGAGACCACTTTCCAATACATTTTGATTATTTTGCATTTCAGCAAAAAAATAACAGATGGTTTCTTTACAATTACATATAATACACAAGTATTATCATTCAAAATTTCCCATTTAGACAAATTGTCTTTACTGGGCAATATTCGATGAAAAAGCTTGAAATTAAATTGCTTTATTCTATTATCATTAATCTGATGAAACTTACATTGCAATACCTTTTTCAAATCAAAATCACAGGGTAGATTCAAATAACCTTGCCAGAAATATAAACACGAAGGTTCTTGTTTTTTCTTATGCAAAAATAATCTATAATAATGTTTAGCTGACGTTTTCTCAACACTGATTTTATCACCCGTTGACACCTCAATAGCATCAAATTGTTCTTTTTGCAGCAATACAGGAGTCTGTATGTTATTACGTAACTTATCCAACCAAAACCTGGGGAATGCTTTTTTCAACTTAGACAATTCAAATGAGGCGAGCAGCTGCCTATCTCGGAAGGTTTTATTTATGGATGTAACGTCTTCCCATTCCCCATCTTCTATAATCTGTGTCACTGTAATAACATTTTCCTTTATCCAACTCTGGAAACATAACATTTCACTTTCATATCTAATATTACTATTATTCCAAACAACTTCTTTAACTCAGACCATGAACAGAAAAGGTCAATGTAAAACTCAGGTATTTTTCTCCTTCTGCATATTCCTAACACCTGCCTGATATATCATTTTTCTTGCAATTAAATTTCCAACGCAAAGGCATTCCACCAATTTTCTGGGTCCAATATTGAAACAAACATTCGTTCCCCAGAAAAAAATACTTCTTAATCCCTGATAAACGGAGAGATAAACATTTTGAAAACAAATCAACCATTTTAAGTCCTCCTCCTGTTTCAGGGTTGCAGCATACAGTGCATTTTACCTTGTCCCGTTTGGAATTCCACAAAAAGGGATACAATAATCTATTTACTAACCTAATCATTTTTAAGGGCACAGGTACTGCTGTAGCTGTGTATACTAATTGAGATGTCACTAATTGTTTGATAATGGTCACCTTTCCATACAATGTCAAATTTCTCATTCTCCATAAATCTAACGTATTTTTTATTTTCCCTGATTTGCCTTCCCAGTTAGGGTTTTCAACTTCTTTGTAGCATTTCCCAACGTATATACCGAGACATTATGGCATCCTCTGTGAGATTTAATTCTCCAATATTTTGAATATCTAAATTCAGTCTCATAAACTGAGATTTTGACCAGTTAATTTTTGGGCCAGCATTTTCACCAAAAAAATTCTACTTCTTTCATTACTTCTTTAAAAGAATCAACAGAATCAACTAAAATCGTAGTATCATCAGCAAATTGAGTAATTCGAATATCTTTATACTCATTTTCTGATTCGATATTAGCTATACTGAAATACCTTCTATTTTAACATTCTGCTTTATTTTTGCTGCTAAAATTTTTGCAACAATGATAAACAAAAGAGCTGATAACGGACATCCTTGCCGCACACCTCTTTTAATAAAAAATTCTTCAGATATCCAACCATAATTCATTACTCTACCATTAGCATTACTGTACAACGTTTTAATCCATCTGATGAAGGATTCTTTAAATCTTAGTTCCTTCAACAAACCAAAACAAAAAATCATGATTGATAGTATCAAATCCTTTCTTGAAATCTAATGACATAATGATAGCGGGTGTTTCAGTACATTGACAATAATCAATTACATCCTGAACTGTCCGTATACACTTTGATGCAGAACGATTTTTCATAAAACCATATTGGTCCTCAGATATAATATAATGAATTAGTAATTGTCAAAACACGAGCCGTCAACTTATAATCTATATTAAGCAACGAAATTGGTCGCCAATTATCTATGTTCTTATCGCCTTTTATACACAAGAGTGTTAGAATAGCTTGACTTTGAGAAAAGGACAATTTTTTTTATATATCCCTGATTCAAGTTGTCGATTACCATCTGTTTCAGGTCTTCCCAGAAACATCTGTAAAATTCTACACTAAGACCGTCACTGCCAGGTGACTTATTCAAATGCATCGATTTAAGTGCAAACCAGCATTCATTTTCTGTGAGTTTTCCCTCGCAGATGTTCGCGTCTTCCTCACTCAAAACATTAAAATCTAAATTACAAATATAGTCTTTAATATCAGTCTTGGAATCGTCTGTTCCATAGATATCACTATAAAAATAATGTATCTTTTTCAGAATCTCTTCAGCTTCTCTGAAGATCTTACCATCTATTTCAATACAATTTATTTCTTTTTTCTTACCCTTTGCTTTTTCAAGCTGAAAAAAATATCCAGATGACTTCTCTCCTGACTCAAGCCACCTTACCCTTGATCTAACATAATTACGCACCTTTACATAGATATTCATACCATCTATCTATCTCATGTTTTAAGCGATTAATCTTATCTAAATCATCAATATTTTGATCTTCTTAGAATTGTATATGTTCTTTAATATTTTATATAAGAAGTTTCTAATTATCTTGTAAAAAGTTTAAAACCAGAATCCCCATCTCATCCAGAAACATACCATCCCTTCAAGTCCTCAGGTAAATCATGAAGCATGATAAAGAATATGCATTTCTGATCCATCGCGGGAGGGCATTCCAAAGATTGAGCCCTGAGATGTAGAAGGCTTTGTCTTCTCATGCTGAGCGGCTGATCGAAAAAATTCCTTCAACTGAACTTGGTTCGCTGACTTCAAAGGCTGCGTGCTGGTTGATGCTCTTGTGGGGTTCGAACCTGCACGTGTGCAACCTCACGTCTCTGAGACGTCGCCTTTAACCTCTCGGCCATACGTCTCGACGTATGGAGATTTGCCATCAAATTAACGCTGTGGAGACAGCGGCAGCGAATGAATATTTCGCAAAATGGGACTAATGATGGTGAACCCTCTTCCTTCGAAGAGTCATTAACCGTCCATTTGCATAGATACAGTCAAACCTGCCTTAGCGGCCACCTGTCTACAGCGGCCACCTGCCGTATGCGGCCACTGACCCCCCCCCCCCCCCCCCCCCCCCCGAAAAGCCCTGTTAAAGACCCTGTGCATAGCGGCCACTTGTCTAACGCGGCCAGCGGCCACAGATTTTGTCTCCCGCGGTAGATTTTAACCTGTCTATAGCGGCCACAGACCCATATACTTGATGGAGCCGTATATAGCCGAACCAATAATTCAGCGTGTTTTCTGCTTTGCAGCCGTGCTAGTCATTCATGGGCAACGTTCAGTCATCGCCACTGCTGCATTCATCACTCATTCAGTCATAATAATGCACAAGTGTAAAGCTTTCTTCACGACTGTACACGTGCTACTGTGCAACAACTTGATAAACACCGGCATTGCTCAATGCATGAAACACACAGTGAGCATACGTATACACAATTACACATACATGTACAATGTAAGTAGGTCCTACTTATAGATTTAGGCCCTATACAACGATGATACATGTACATGTAGGAATTGCACACAAAAGTCGGATAACCTGTCTATAACGGCCACTCTTTTCGTCTTCCTTGGGTGGCCGCTATAATAGACAGGTTTGACTATTATTTCCATCAAGATATGCAACGCGTTCCAGAAGTTTTCGCAAAATACGATGTTTACAACATTCAGGTGAAAATCATCTGGAACGTGGGGATGATGCAAAATAGATCACCGAACACCTTTTATAAATTCTAGAACACTGATCTGACGTGCAAAAGTATAGATGTAGTCTCGCAGTATATGAAGAATGTTTTTATTCGATATGCATGACTGATTGGTTGGTTGATATGGAGTACTCGATTAACAGGATTCCAAACACGTACATCAACACAATATTGATCTGATGCTCTGTTTAGTGGTACTATAGTACTTTTTTTAATTTCATTGTTTTTACCAGTATTAGTGGTAACCTCATTATGGCGTCATGGTGATGAGATATATAGCGCAACGAGCATATTTTGTGAAAATCGCCTTACTGCAGTTTTATGTGTTGATCATCCACCAAAGACTGGAATCTTTACACCAAATGGATACATTGTGTCCACCCTTCTGATAGCGGACCTCCTCGCGTGTAAGTAACGCAAGTGCATCTTAGAAGTAGGCCTACATGTAAATTCAAGGAAGTTTTGTGCAAAGCGAAATTATTCTAAAAATGCCCTATCACGGAAGGCTTAATCTCAAAAGAGCCTTCAACAGAGAAATTTCGCTTGAAAACAGATTATATAATTTTCATGTTCTATGTTTCTTAGTATTTTCATCACAGTTATCAACGGTTCTGCATGATTTTACAATTCTTTTTCTGTTATGTTGCAGATTGCCTTTGAATATTTTACTTTTGACTGCCCTTTGTCGAAATACGATTCATATAATCGACTCAAATTATTCACTGTGATACCGAAATCATAATGCATTATATCAACTTCGTTTTGATTAATACAAACACGGAGAATTTCACTTAATGACAATAATATAAAGCTAGTAAATAGTTTTTGGGTAGAGATAAGGCATGGTTTGACTACATGACTTGCTTTAGATCTTTAGAGTGAATTTCTGTAAGAAAATCCAATATGCCATGCTCGAAGCTACCATCAAAATTTTTAAGTGCCAATTAACTTTAATGGGAAAAAAACGGAAATCTCATTTCCGTTGCATTCTATTTCAAAATTTACATGATACCATGTACGTTCAGTGTGTCTACTAAAATTACTAGGGGATACTTACGGCATTCAAATGAAAGAAAACAGACACCATTTTTGAACTGCTATCTCATGGCTTGAATGATCTAAAATTTTACATGACATAATTTATTTAATCAATATGCACGTCATTTGATTAATTTTGATTAATATCCGCAGCACGGTTAAATAGGGGGAGAATTGCGACGACTGGTAGGGAGTCTACTTAATTCCGGCTTCTGCCACACGCAGCCAATCAGTGTGTGGTAAACACTGGCGGAGACTTTGAAAGGGATCGACAATAATGCGATTCAACCTGCAAACAGGATCATCGTGTGGTGGTGTTGGTGTCGGTTCTCGATCGCACGAGCATTGCTCGCACGGACTGTATAGTATGCATGTGCGGCTAGATCGGTCACATTCCGGCCTCTTCCATTACAGTAATTCATTGCATGTTGGTGTGTGAGCGTACAGCTCAAATCCGGCCAGCCAGTTTGTAACTTACTGTACAACTTTGTCTTTGACACTCGGAATACAGAATTTCTTTCCCATATTCCGGATTCATCATACATGGGATTAATGTCTTAATTCCGGTCAAGAGGTCTCATTAAATCAGCAGTAGTCAGATGCCGTAGAAAGACGCATATCATGCATGAACATGGATAAACCGAAAGCAACGATCGGTCCATTTCGAGCAACAAAACTGGTGAGTAGAAGATGGGTAGACATCCATCATGTACGAGAGATCAGCTCAGGGAGGTTCTCGTTCTCTCACCGTTGTGCTACTGCGAGCTGCTTATGATGCTAGCTGGTTAGGTAGTGGTTTGTTGACAGGTTCAAGATTTGTTAACAATCGTATCTATGAACGATGAAGAATAACCGTTTTTGACACGCTCGAGTGTGTCGATAATGTTCTGTCAAGTGCGAGTGCAGTGTTTACTAGAAAATGGAAAGTAATTAGAAGTGCTCAGTAGCAGAGTAAATTTACTACTAACGTTACAGCACTGAAGAGATCAATTTCCAATGGGTAATGCCGGGTGTCGACTGTGGACCTACATCAATCAGCAGTGATCTGCTATCTGTAGACTGTAACGTTACATAGATTTTACAACAAGTTGTTGAACCTCTCGGTCAGTATTCACGATGCCACTCCGCGGTATAGTCTACTAAACGTTAGAATTTAGATTGAGCCTACCCATGCAGCCGTGGCATGGACGGACGGACAATACAAAAAACAAATTTAGAAATGAGATTAATACGCTGGCTTTCCATTTGCATTTTCTTAGACAGAAAAATCTGTCTGTCTTTCTAAGATAAGAGGGAATTCTGTGAAGCCAGGCATAGTCTCTGCAGAATATATATCCCTGATAAATTCAGACTAATCTTTCAATCAATTGCTGGCTTATGGACCGGATTACTATAGGCCTATGGTATGTACGTTGTACATAGTAGTATTGTGGCTAAATTTCAACTTAAATACTGTAAAATGCATCAATTTGAATACATACCGATGTAGTTCAATTATTATATTGACAAATAGGGTGCGGTGAACATATGATTCCGCTAATAATAGTCCATTGCTGTCCACTTGGATTTTTGCAGTATACACCCAGATTTCAAACAGGTTGTAGACATTAAATATTCGTTGTTGAACATCAAATTTCAAATGCTACTTCTATGGTGCTCAATCTAAAGCTTTGAACAGCAACTTGATGATCACTTCCTTTGTGATTGATGAATGTCTGCAATGATAAAGATAAAACAATTGAATCACAGCAAGAAGTAGATTAAAATTATATTTTCATTCCTAGCTTGAATTATCCCAAATTTTTGTGATCCTTAAATATATTGATAGTATAAAAAGTTCTTCATCACAGTGTGTCAATTATGATCTGAAGTGAAGATTGTTAGCACTCCAGTTATGCATGGTACCTAACAGTCACCACTAGATTTTGACTGTGTGACCATAGGTTATATGTCGACTGATTCAATTGTGATGTCGTTATAAAATGCATATGTTCCTGTCATAACATGCTGTTACATTTCTCTTGGTGGCTGCATGTATTTTGGGTAACTTATGCCTTATGGCCCTGTGTTTAAATATGGTCAAAAGATTTGATTATTAACTTCAAAATTGACATTGTATGCCTTCCGATCAACAGTGGAATACCATCATCAGTGATTTCCGATCAGGTATTCCGTTGAAGCGCCACCGATGGCGGATGCGCCACTATGACAACTGCTTCACGTCGGCGGAGGCCGTCGACTGGCTGCACAACTACCTCTGCAACAGTGAGAACTTTGGTCCCTGGGTCACAAGGCAACAAGTTGTGCTGCTCTTGGATAAATTTGTGCAGAGCAAAATCATTGAAGAAATACAGACCTCAAAAGTGGCTGCTGCAGAAAAAGCTTCATTTGAAGACAATGGTCATCTATACAAGTGAGTGGGCAGTTGTCCAGAAACTGAAAAAGGGGAAGGGTTAGAGAGAGAGAGAGAAATCAGTGGACCGTATACTGACAACCCTTCTAAGCTCTATTTGTTCTTCTTGAAGCTAAGCTAGTCTTTGCTAGAGGTGGTAGTAAGCTGCTTGACTAGTGGCCCTCTCTCACAATGAGTTGTGAGCACTCCCAAACTATTGTGTCCTGCCTGTCTTGTTAGACAATATCTCTCCACAGAGAATGCACTCTGATTCCTGAGTTCTAAATCTGGGATTTACTACAGGGACTTCGAGATTTTAAGCTGGTCTTTACTAGACTGATGGCCCTACTGCAGTGGTACTGATGGGCTATTGTCCAAGGTCAGAGAGTGTGCTGTAGGTTTATTACCAGCTGTTTTGTGGGTTTACCCCATTATTCAGTGCAGATGTACAATGAAACAGTAAGAGCTCTCCTAGCAAAAAGAGTTACATTCACATAGAAGCTAATATATTTACAAGCAGAGATACTGATTAGGTAAAGCAGGTACTAGCAGTAAGAGTAATAATGAGTGATGAAGCCACTATAATGGGAAGGTTCTTAAATATTGAAAATACTTGTATATGCATATCATATACCCTCGGTTCCCACGTTTGCAATGTTTTTGTATTTCATTTGATATAAAATCTCTCATCTCACCGCATCTATGAAACCACAGATTCTTGCCAGTATCACCCATGAAGAAGCTGCGCTCCGCCCTGGCCAGCCGGAGTAGCATCCAGAGCCTCAGCCCCAGCCCAAAGGTCAAGAAGTCTGTTGCCAGGACAACGCAGGGTCGGGTCACCCAACCTCTGGCTCTTAGGGACACAAATGTCGTTGATGTTCGGCCTGCAGAGAGCAGCGGAGTAACCAAGGAGCTGCCCAGATGTAGACTGATACCCAGACCACTCACCACAGAACAGGTGGAGGAGGTTTGGAAGAGTGCCACACTGAAGAGGTAAACTTCTTATGTTGCCATAGAAACAGAGATGCCAAAATGGTGATTACAGTGTTAAATATCTTTCATAATTGTTCATATTTTCATCTTCTTCCTGAAAACAGGTTACTGGATTCCGGCCAGACTTATTATAAACTTGTTGTTAATCAAATTATGGTGGTGCCCTAAGGTGGGGCCCAAGAACTCCAAATATTTTTCATATTTTTTTTTTTCATCTTCTTGAAAACTGGTGGCTTGATTTTGATGAAACTTGGCAGGAATCATCATTGGGCGAGGGGATTACAGTTTATACAAAATGTGATGGTGCTTCAAGTACCAAAGATTAGCAGGGTGATGCCCAATGGGCCTGCAGCAATTTCTGGAGTGGTATTCTGAGCCCATTTTAACTCTGTTTTAATCCCAAAAGGGCCGGGGGGGGGGCAGAATCCTCCCTCAACGTTTCGCGCTATAATTCTGTAACGCGAGAATGCCTCGTCGCGAGGGTTCATGACTTTCTTTGTTCACGTCTCGCGCAACTTTTGAGACCAAATTTGCGACGTTCGTGCATACTTTTTCAAAGCCGTGCCCATTTTTGTAACGGCATGTCACCCCAAAATGGGCACAATTTTTTGATTTTGTGTACATTTCTTATGGAAAACAGTGCTCTGTCATGAAAGTCATAAAAACCCTAGGTACTGATTTTATAATTAATCACTTTCATTGATTCATTTTATGCTAATTATGGTAGAAAAGTGGTCAGTGACAATTTCCAATTAAAAAAGAAATAAACAAGTTGAAAACAGAGAAATACATAAGAAATTCTGAAAACAATAAAATACATATAAATTGAAATGACTTTAGGACATTTTTATGATGTACAATTGTGGAATATGCTAAAACAGATATACAAACCAAAAAAGTAGACTCTCAATGCTTTTAATTGTACTGTATGCTAAAATATGATCTTTCACTTAATTTGCATAATTAATCAATTAAAATCAGAAATTGATGGCCGAGATCTCGGGGGGGGGGGGGGGGTGGAATCTGCCCCCTTTTGGTTTTAGCATAGCCAAAAAGCCCGGCATGATTAGGGTTAAGTCTGTTGTAGCAAATCGGTATTCTGAACACCATTTAACTCTGTTGTAACTTTTGTTGTAACTTCTTTTTTAACTTTGTTTATCTCGTGTTCTCTTTGCCTGCTCATGCCCTTGTCTTAATTTTTGCACAGTTTTCCTGACTTACTTGTTTAACACCGTTAAAACCAGTTCTCGGAATACTGATTTACAGCTGTTTTAGTGGTTGTAGCTCACGGACTTGCAACATAAGTTACAACAAAAGTTACAACAGAGTTAAAACAGTGTTCATTCAGAATACCACCCGTGAATCTCAAGATTATATCGCTAGTTTGCCCCAATTTGAATGCCACAAAAGCAACATTTATGGCTTAGATGAGCGCTAGACCTGCTGGTTTCTTTTTGTTTGTATATGTTTTTGTGGGATGTTGATAAAGCACAATTTTTTGACACATAAGTTGTCACAAGACCTATTGCTCTTTTAACACAGCCATCAACACTTTCTAATTGCAACCAATTGACAAATTGCCATAGATCGATGAAAATAAGCACTCAATTGATCAGTGTTTTAGTAGTAGCCATGACATGAAAACTGTTTTCTGGTTGGCACAACTTCCCTGCCAACTTCTTGCCTCATTCCCCCCAGACTAAAGATTACAAATATAAACACTGTTCTCTCATTTCAGACTGGAAAGGCTACTCTGGTTGTCAACACTAGATGGGCTATTGGATGACTCTGTTATTGTCCCCTCCGACATCATTCACAACTGCACCCACATCAACAGGAATGGAGTGGTCCAGCTCTTGAAGAAGGAAGGGGACTTACCTCATTGGGTGCTATCTGCAATGAGGTGTTTGGCAAATTGTAAGTAGGGGGTTTGAACTCTATGGAGGGACTTTGATACTGTTTAAATCATTTTTGCATGTTGCACAAAGATATCAAATTCTGAAAGGAATGGGGCTTGTGTTGAGTCCGAGAAAATTGACTACCTAAATGAGTTTAGGTGAGATTACCGCAAACTTGGAATACTTTTGAGTGATTGGTCAGTGAAGATGCTTTTGATGTGAATAAAAATCATACATTTTGAACTCTGAGCTGCTAGGCAAAGCTATGACTGATGGATAAAGGTAAAACTTGTCAGGCAGAACAGTGATTTGAATTATTTAAGATGCCAGTGTAATATTGGTAAAATAAAAGGTGCATAAAAGAAACTGGCTTGACTTTGGTCCCATTTTTACCTTGGTAGGAGACACAACAAATTATGTTTTTTCCTTCTCTCACAAATTTCAAGGGCCTAGTAAGATTGACTCCGAGCTTCCCAACTATCCCGGTTTTGAGAGGGATGTCTTTAAGACTGTAAGCAACTACTTCCAGAATCTCAGTGAGCCCCTCATCACATACAGCAGATACAACCTAGTCGTTGATTCATTTGGTGAGTACAGGACTGGCCTGACTGCACTGCACTGCCAGGCCAAGGTCCCATCCTGATTTCATTTTATTTTTTATTATTATTGTGGGGTTTTTTTCATGGTTACCATGTTGCGATGTCATATGTAGAAGGTATACTCAGGGTTTTGTTGTTTTTATATAGATGCATGATCCCTAAAAGGTGATACTTGATCACCTGATACATGGTCCATGGTTGAAATTATGGCCTTCTGTTTTTGTTTTTGTTTTTGTTTTTCCTTTTGTTGATCATGTAAAGAAAGAAATAGCGGTGATTTGACATCGGTATGAATGTCCGTCTCTTGTTTTTGTTTTCGTTTTAGTTTTAAAGCAGGGATTTAGTTTTTGCTGATGCGAGATGAATCATGAAGTCATTTGTCTTCGATATGTTGTTATGTAATGCCACCTGCATGTGACCTTTACCCTCCCATGTCATTCCCAGCCCCAGCTTGGTAAAATCCCCTTGCTTTGCTTCTAGCTATGTGCAAGTAATCCTCTAGTGCTGAATAGTGTTTAGCTAATTCATTATAACCTGTCAAGGCAAACTACAAAGATTTCCATTAAAATGTGTTTTTTATTATTTTTTTTCAGATCTTTGGGGAATTATTCCTGTTTTAGTTGAAGATGGCAGATGAAGGATATTAGAATTTGAATGAATAGCATCTGTGCACTTTATCACTATAAAGCATAGTATGGCATAGATGTTAAGTGAACTGATAACTGAAAGTTCATACATATTAATGACAGATGTTAAATTGTTATCTGCGATAAACTTAATAAGCTGATTAGCTGAACTGCTGTTGAAGTACACTTGCTTTATTTAAAAGAAGTACTAGAACTTGAGAAATGTCTTGTATGTAGATGCAGTTATAGAATAAAGCAGTGTGAGTTTTACCATGCATCCCATATCAAAAAGGAAAAAAAAAACATATGAGATCCTGTCTTACTCAACAAATGGGCATTTGATTGAAAACACACAAGTCATAAGAACTAACACATTTGGATTCACATATCACATATTTTTATCATGTGATTGCATGTTGCCATCAATATATTTAATGATATATTTACAGCAAAATATCTAACAAATAATATTAAAGAAATAATCAATGCTGTAATTATAAAATTGTAATCAAAATGTATTTATTTGTACATTATATCTATTGCATTATTCTACTTTCTATACCTTGAGTGATAGCTCTCTGTCTCCTTACCTATATATACCAGTGTATATATTACAGAAATGTAATCAATCAATTAAAAAATTCCAAAGCTAAAAGGAAACCTATGCAACCTACTGATATCTAACGATGTTTCACATACATTTGTATCATATGCATCGGATACATTATATAAATAGATAACTGCATCTATCTGAACATGGTAAATCACAAACGTCTGATTTTTTGTGTCATGAATATTTAGATTCTTTATTTGAGCAAAATTATTATCTTGTTATCCTGCAAAAGCAAAATACTTACTCAGTCAATTCTGTTTCTAGCAATGGGGTTCAAACAACACATGTAGCCAGAATCCCTCAATATCTAATAGAAATTATCTAGCATGAAACTAAAAGCATATTACAGTTGTAAACTACATAACCCCCTTTTACTCCCCAGGGAGGTAAACTTTGCATGCTTTCATCCCCATGTATTGCCCAAATTTCATTCCATTTACTACCCTCTCATCACTGCAAATTATGTACTAATTACCATCCATCCATTTTCTTTTCCATCTGTTTTTCTTTCTCTCATCTCTCTTGCTTCTTGTCCGCCTTGTCCCACCTTCCCTGGTATCCACGATCATCCCTCTAACAGTCAGTATGGAATGCAGGGATCGGGGTATTGTTCCTGGGCAGGAGGTTGTGACAGTGTACACAGGAATCAGGGGAGGGCTCACTTCATTTCAGTCGGTGGAGAGCCTCATGCTCAATATGACCATGGGTGGGGGAAACCTGTCTGCCAGAGCCTCGGGTAGGAAGAGGCCGGCCCGGAGGGACGGAGTCGGGAGCGTGGCTGGACAATGGAAGGTGCGACGCAGCACCAGCTGCGGTCCGGCGGACCTTGCGATGCAAGGGGACACCCCTCATCTACCCAACAACGCGGCTGGGATTCCTCGACGAGGACTGAACCAGAGGTTTGGGAGCACAGAGGTCTTGACCCACAGAAACACTTTCCTGCACAAGAACTACAATGTGTACAGCGCCAGCGCCGCAAGACCCCAAGGTCACAGGATGAGCAACGCTGAAGACGACTATGGGTTCGCGAACATGCCACCGTTGCTACCTCCAAAGAAGTCATCACTCGCTGAGGTAAGCTCAGTGAGTGATAAATCCACCTACGGGAATACGGGCTCCGTTCCGGCTCAAGTCCCGCCACGCAAGTGCAGCTCACTCTCCAACATCACCGAGGCTGGTAAGAAGGAGAATCTACCCAAGCAGAAGTGGGGCAGTGGCCTCTTTGCCTCCAAGAGATTTGGCTCTGCGGCCGAACTCTTCGGGAGGCTGGTCAAGAAGAAGTCATCATCATATCGCGAACTGTCGGACGACAGTGCAGAACTTGCGGACAGGGAGACACCCGCAGAGCGGGTGACAAGCTCCCATCAGATTGTCTCGCCAGGTCTGGCTCCGCCTCCTGCCTACCCTGTCTACAACCTCTCTCCCATAGAAGGATCCTCCAGGGAAGCAAGGGAGGTAACGCTCCACAGTCACACCGATGACTCCACAAAGGTTAGCCCTCCCTACCCAGCACCGATCAGAGCCACTCTTTCCTACTCCGCAATCTCCTCCGGTCAGCAGAGTTTTGTGACCCCCAGTGTCCATCAGGCCGAGATGACCCCCTCTGGCATGCCCTCAGCAATCGTGGGGTCAGTTCGGTGTAGCAGGAGCCTGTCCAATCTCCAGACGTCCACTCCGATGTACGAAAACCTGGCCCAGACGGCCCAGCGACGCCTCAGGCGGCAGGATAGCGTGAACAGCATCTCAAGTAAGTCCTGTGGTCCAACTTCCACTAATCTCACTGGCCCTTTGTACTGTAAAAGGTATTGTATTCATTATCGCAAGCAAAGTCATGCTCAATACCACGTCTTTTGGAGAAGTTGTATATGGTCAGTTGCACTTATGAAACCTATACCTGTATGTAATTGCATTCAGAACAAGAACTACAACATATACTTCCTGGAAAGTTGATGTACCACACCTGACCCAACAACACTGAAATGACATATGATTTTCATCCAGAATTATAAGCAGCATTCTCTAAACTTGATAGTCAGAGGAAGCAGCTTTGCACATTTTATTTATTTTTCTTAAACAAGTGAAAGGCCATGAATCAGGGCTTGGTTCTAAATTGGTGCACTATCAGCTGCTGAAATTGAAACCCAGAGAATGCCCTTTCTGTTGGTCTACACGTAGTATGAAGTCATCCAAATCATGTCACATGTTTCAGAGGCATGCTGGGATTGATATTCTGACATGGCAAAATATATGATGCCATATTTTACACAAAACATAATTTACCAAGAAGATGTGTAATTAATCTAGAACAATTTCAGGTGTTGTGCAGCATTTGCATAGTATGTCATGTTGTGTCAGGTTTGGTACAGAAGGGACTGTGCAGCTGTGTGATCACATATTTGTCACAATCCACAGTGTGGCTTGCTGCTCTTCTTGGGATTTGTATGGCTGAAAGTATAGGCATTATCACAAACATTGTGCGCAAATTGGGACATGATGGGAAATCCTGGTGGTGTACCATGATTACTGCACTTTGAGTCTAGGCCCAAGGTATAAACACAACTGTTGTCTCGTGATAACTCTGCCGCTCCATTTTTTAAAAAGATACTCCTTCATTTTTCATTCTTATTGTGTGATTAAAGAGAGTGGTTACAGATGTCACGGCACTTCCTAACTCCATGTGACTAACTTAGGACTTCAAAGCCAAACCAATGTGGACAGGGATGATTATTTGTCGCTCTTTTCCGTTTCCAGATTCAAATCTTTGAAAAATAATTATCCCATGGGCACATTTGCACTTTGTTTTAGGGTTTGTTTGTTGTTGGTTTTTTTCTGATTGTACTCAAGACATTAGTCTCTAGATCTTGACACATCATGACAATCATGTGATTTGAATGTCTCCAATTTGTTGCCCTATTCTGTAGCAAAGAGCTTTGCACCACAAGCAAAAATACCGCATTTATATTCCTCAGTTGCTATATACTCTTTCTCTAAATATTGTCCATTTAATTAAAAGCATTTCCTTAGAATTACTTCATAGAATTATTATATTTTTACCATGTTTGCCCATCTTTCATATTCAATGCAGCCTTTCTCTAATTAGCCACTGCAGGTTAGCAGAACAATATTCCAAGTTCATGAAAGTCTTCCATCGAGTCGTTGCCATTGCAACTGATTTACAAGTTGCTCAGTGTTTTAGTAGTAGCCATGACGAAAGAAATCATGGGCATACATACTCGGGCAGGATTCGAACCTACAACCTCCTGATGTCCGGATCTTTGGTGGTCTTGTGGATAAAACACTTGTCCGGAGATCAGGAGGTTGTAGGTTCGAATCCTGCCTGAGTATGTATGCCCATGATTTATTCTGTCATGGCTACTACTAAAACACTGATCAATATAGTGCTTTAATATTTTCGTTGATGTAGGGCAATTTGTCAATCAGTTGCAATGAACTATTCCAAGTCACCTCTGGTCCTTTGTTTGAGGGTCTGCTGAATGCAGGTGTCAAACATGTTGCTATATTGCTGCTATGAATACACTAAACATTTCCCCGTTTGGTGTTATTCTAAAGGTGATCATGATGCAGACCTATTCTTGACACTTTTAGCATTGATAGAAGAAATTCTAGTAATTTGGAATATTGAGGTTCTACTTTGTAAACATTACAGTTATTCAGGCATCCATTGTTAATCTCTAGTCTGTGACACACTTATTTCAACAAAGTTTTCTGGTGTGAGGGAAACGTCTTGTGGCAGTAATGTTGCCATGTTTCTTTCTTTTTCTTCTTGTAAAGTGCGTACTTGTAGAATCGCATTGTATCTTTACAATTATGATGAGATCAATTCCTATTTTAGATTAACAATGTCTTTACTGATGCTGTTGCTCTATTGAGATTCATATTAATGCATTTCATTACATAAATCACATTTAAGAGGAAATCACATAAATGTACATAGTGATTGTCTAGTAGTACAAACAATATCTTTGATATAATTTTGCACTAACCATTTAAAAATTAGAGTGCTGCAGTGGGGATCACAATACCACCAACCTTAACCTGGACTGGGGCTTGGTGCAATTTCCATTGCCATGATATGGTATTTAACTCTACTTTAGTAAATAGAGAAAGCTCAGATGGAGAAATGGTAAAAGTTGTATCAAAATGGGACCAAAAAATAAAGTGTCATATAAAAATATTCTTTAATTGGGTTTATAAATTTAGCAGCCACAAACCCTTACCCAACAGTTACCATTGCTAGGTTATTACAAGGCTGGAGTAATTTGATACAAGAGGGATACAACTTATTGATTTCATGTTATTGACACAGAGAAGAAATCCAGTGAAGATGTACAAAGTGTATGCACAATTGAATAGGGACTCATTGGGTGTCATCCAGTTTGGGTGTGTGACAAGGACTACAATGTGTACAATAAGTCATTGTTTTATGAACATTTGAAACACAAAATTACATAACTTTCTAATCTAAGGTCAGATTTTTCGAAGACCTTTACCATTGTGTTTGTCTTACTCTGTATTTAAGCTGACTTGAGCATAATGTGGTAGTCCACTTTTCATGCTTCATGGACAACTTGCTCTATGTTTCATTTTGTGTCGAAAGGTGTACTTTCCTTAATTCTTGTGGATGTTGTTGTCTGCACTATTTCCCTTTGACACTTCTAATAAGGATTAAGCAATTGATTTTGGTTGCAGCCAGAAATACAGTGATGACATGATATGATAAACTGGTTTAACACACTAACACGTGTACCATTGCTAATATTCACATGATTCTAACACTGAAGTGTGTGGGAGCATGCTATAAAACTAACCAACCTAACACGACTACACAGCTTCATGCCTTCATCAATATCTAACTTGATATGTGTAGCATCCATCTCCAATAGCGGTAGTCATATCCGATATACTTTCATGGCAGCCTAATTTCTATCCCCTCACATCATAATCTAATTAACCATTGAAGAATATTTAACATCTATTAATGTATATTGGAATATATACCTGCTGATGAGATAGAAATCTGTGCACAGTATATTGTAGGAAGTGTGTATGAACTGCCTGGTGATGGGGTTGGGGAAAATGTATTTGTAATCTGTCTTTACTCAAACATAATGTATTTCTTGATTTGAAAGAGGTAAGTATAAAGGTGGGTATTCCATTATAAATTGTCTGTTTAAGCCCAGTGTGAAGAGATTAACCTGCTACTTGATGGTTAGTGCATCAGTGTGTCAGTGAAAAGTCTCTGAATGATAGCGACCTTCATTTCTGTACCATGCGAGGTTACAACTTTCACTGCATTGGTGTTATTTTGAATAGTCATGTACCAGTACCAATTATATCAGAAGTAACATGTTCTTATCTTAACATCCCTTCATGTGCTTCCTAATTAGAAATTTCTAGTGCATCATCTTTTGCACACTACATACTGTAATAGAAAAAAAAAACTTCACGTGATTACATTTTCTTGCTCATCAAGGAAAATAGAATTTGCATGGTTGCAATTTTTACCAACTGTTGACATGATACCAGAAGTGATATAAATTCAGGTGTACAGAGTGCATAGCGAACAAAATATTTTCATGAATATTTACGTTGTTGCGTCAGTATTGCATAGCACAAAGTGCACTCTGTGAACTGTTCCACATTATAACCATATCCTCATGCCTGTTATTCCCTCATTCCACTCACGACACTCCAGGCCTATACCTCAGTGAGGACAAATCCTACTGTCTGGAGGCACTGCGGCTCTGCCTACTGCTGCTTCCTCCACCTCAAAGGAGGGCCCTCCACCTCCTACTACGCCTCATGAGCAAGATGGAGAACAATGCGGAGCTGGTGCTGAGCGCCAATGTTTCGACCAGGCGGTTGGTAAGGGGCTTCAGTTCAATGCTAGTTTTGTTTGTTGAATGATAATCATGGAGAAGCGTGACTTCACCATGGATTTATTCGTGAATTAAACCATAACACTTCTTGGGTATGCTAAAAAAAACAAAGAGGTAACACATTATTGTAAGTTCCAGTAATTGTAGTGCCCAGTGGCAATAGTGCAAATGCCAATAGTTGACTGTTGTTGCCTAGCTTTGACCATTTCAAAGAAAAAGTTCACTCAAAGTTTTATGTTTTCACTTAACAGTGATATCGGTGACAATCAAGTATGATATGTAGAATGTAAAGTGACAAAATGATGTCATCCTATTTACTGGCATGTAAATCTCAAAACAATTTTCTTGTTTTGAATGACTGAAAAGAAAATCAAGTTATCCTAAATTCATAACAATGATGTTAACAAATGATGATTCCTCACTAAGGAAGTAATCGTTGCTAAGCCATCAACCAAAAATCTTATCATTTTTCAGCTGCTGAACACGTTCACACGCTCCATCCTCTGCTGCGAGGCAGAGGCCGACTTGGATGAGTCGCTGGCCGTGAGGATAGTAGCCTATCTCCTCGACAACCACGCCAGTCTCTTCACCATACCGCAGGAGCTGAGACAAGACATTGAGGAGAGGATGATGTATCTAAAGAGGAGTCAGGTGAGCCAAATCATTTTACGCCTCCACTCTCTGAGGATTGCTGGTAGCGTTGTGTTTTTGGGTTGTCCGTTTGTCCCATCCATGCATCTGTGCGTCACACCAAGATCACGTTTAGCCTCTGTTTTTACTTTAGTGAATGTTTGTTTTAAATTAGGAGTGCAGAGATGCCACTGGTTACTTATTTTGGCAGTATTTTGTACTGCTTATTTTCTTTGATCAAAAATACTGCAGGTTTCATGGAAAATACTGTTTCCCTCAATTGCATATTACAAGAAAGGTGAAAGTACTACTTTTCCACACACACAAAAACTACACCTTTTCAGATCTCATGATACTGCAGTGCTGTTTATAAGGTTTCTGTTAAGGTTGGCATCCCTGGGAGTGAAAGTAGACAGACTAATGAGAAGGATTGACTGATTGATTGATGGATGAACAGATGAGCAGAGTTTGGAATGAGGCGAGAGAAGATATTGGATATATCCTGTTCACCCTTTGAAAGCTTTGAGAGTGGGACTTGTAGAAAAGCAGGCTTGTTGGACATAGATTGGTCCGTGAAAAAGTGCAACTCTCAAAAAGAAGTAGATAGAACAGCAAGATATAGATAGATAGAGAGATAGATAGATAGATAGATAGATAGATAGATAGATAGATAGATAGATAGATAGATAGATAGATAGATAGATACCGTAGATAGATACCAGTAGTTAGATAGGCCAATAGGCAGAAAAGAAAGAAAGATTGGTTAGTAAAGGTGGCTGAATCAGGGAGCTGTGAGCTCACACCTCCCTGGATGTATAATTATAGAAACAGCTACAGGTACAGGTGGAAAAGACACAAAGACCTTGACCCCAGTTTTGAATTAGGTAATTTTTTTGTTTCAAATGTGCATTCTTGACAGTCAAGATGAATACATGACCACTCGAACTGGTGAGGAGTGAGAAGCTAGCATGAATACAAAGATATCTTCCAGATATTGTGTCATGATGATGTATCTGTTTTATAATATTCCTCTTACTCTGACCTGCTGGCTACAGATAAAGTATGAGATGGACACAGAAAATGTCCAGCCGGCTGCCTTCTGTGCCCAGGTGTCTGTGGAGGAGTACGAGAAGCAGAAGACGTCCAGCTCTCAGAAAGCCATTGAGGACCTCCTAGACAGCATCATTGCCGACAGAGTGATGCCAGCAAAAGAGAAGAAGAAAAAGCTCAAACTCGTGAGTTCTGAGAAAAGATGAAAAGATGTTGGGTGGAGGCAAAGTTGTAATGGTTATGACTAGCATTTTTCAAGACACTTTAAATTGGAATCATGGCAAAACTATATCTTTTCTCTATATAATGCTAGTTTTGCAAGCAGAGCTCAATGTTTTTAGTGATCCTCCACCAAACTGCTGTTCAAGTCCATCGTTGAAATGTATGTCATCAATAATAGTAAATTGACATTGATCATTTTGTGCAGTGAATCAGAAAAGTGTTTGTATAAATATCATTATAATAATGGCAATTATCATTGTATTCACATCTTTTCCTCTTTTTTTTTTGCTAGAAAAGACACTAGATACATGTACAAATTTTGTTTTGCAATGATTTTGTTTTCATGACTTTCTTACCATTGATACTTGCAAGTTTAAGATCAAACCAAATCACTGCCTCTTGTAAAACAAGATAGAATCACCTCCAAGATGTTTCTTGAAAGCAAATAATTCTAAGTTCTCATTTCATCACTGGTTCTCCATGCACATATTTAGCCAGTCATGAAATTGTCTTTGTACAAGTTTTTGATTTGCAAAATTTAATGATCACAAAGTATACATAGGCTTTGTCTCTTGATGCGATTTCATTGACTGAAAAGTTGCAGCTTATGAGCGAATGACATCTCTCTGTGTTTTCCTCCCTATATGTCTTTTTCACATTGACTGAACACCGTGCACAGTTTCAGAAGGCCTATCCGGACATTTACCACCGGCGCCTCCCCACCAGCTCCAGCGAGGCTGAGCTCTTCCCAGACAAGCCCAAGATCAAGCAGCCCATGCTCAACGTCAAGAGATCCCTGTCCAAGCTCAAGCCCATTCGATAGCGGCAAATATATATGAAGAGTTTGGTTGCAAACGGGTTAGGTGCCATTTGTAAACATTTCAAAGTAAGTCCATCATCAGATAATAGCAAAATAAAACCTTTCCAATGATACTTCACTTGGTTCATAACAGGGAATAGTCTTGAAGTTATTAAAACATCTCTTATTATATTTTCATTTTTTTTTCTTTGTGTTTTACAAGCTTTAAAGGCAAATATCTGAAATTAACAAGAATGGAGTTAACTCCTTTTGCACTCAAAGTCTTCGTGTGTATATAATAGAAGCACATCTCATCTCTCCTTCTGTCTGCGTGGCATTGTGGGTTGAGAAGCAGCAGGACGGTATCACTTTGATAAAGTCTGTTCCAGAGTCTTGTCAGTGGTTGATGGATGAAGTATTATCAGGCCAGGGAGTGCTTTGTTGTTTTCCAAAGTGACATGAGTGTGAGATATAACGAAAGAGAGAGAGAGAGATGGTGAGATTGATAGCCAGATAAAGTAGACAAGTAGATAGATGCAAAGGTAGATAGAGAAGAAGATATAAATGTGCAGACCCAGGTATAGTGAGAGAAGAAATGTAATATATTTTAATAGAAATACACACAAATATAGAAAAACAGAGAAAGATAGAAAGATGCTAAGAGACAATCAGAGACATATTGACAAGTGAAGGACAAAAATGAGTTACAGGTGGAAAGATTTGTCGGAAAGAAGGTACAACTTGCATGTCTACAAAGTAGTTTGGATGTATGCTGTTATGCTTTTGTCTCATCGAGACACAGATGCTCTTTTGGCAGCGACAAATGATATATCAACTTGTTTTGAATGCATAAAGGGTAGCTGACCAACAAGTGGAATTTTGGCTCAGGTCGAGTTTACCCTTGAAAATTGTTTTTGAATGAAAGCAGTGAAATTTTTAAAAAAATTAATTAATCAATCAATTAAAAAAGAAGAGAGAAATTAATGACACTGAATGGAATTAATTTTTGTTCTAGGAACATTAACCTATTGCAGATGAGCTAATTTTGATGTAACACAGATTTCCCATAGACACCTGCCCAAGTTTACGTGGGACTGTAGTAGTCTTCAACGAGTTAAGGGAGTTGAGTTTAATACTAAGAAAATTATTCTTTTGTCTTCCTCAAGCCATCTCTAAAGAGAATTTTAATTTCTCAGGGGTTTTTTTCAGTTGATGTGACATCTGAACGATTGTATGCAGATTTCTTACTGGAGGAAAACTTTGTGCTTTCAGTCCTCTTGTTCTTTCAGTCATGTTAAATGACCACATACCATGTACCCTGATTCAATTCTCGAGGTCATTTCATACACAGTAGTCTAGAGCATGCAAATTCTGCTACACAAATCGAACAAGCCTCCCAGAAGTCAGGTTGAGTCATATTGAATCATGTTGAGTTAGATTCTGTACTCACAAAAATAATGAAAGGTGCTGATAATTTAGAGCCCAATTTTCATCATGAGAAATCCAAACTGAATTTCACACTTCGGAAAATCACGAGAAGACACAGAATTTGTAGTGTGTTTTCTTTTGGTTGTTTCTTTTCAGAGCGTTTGTGTAAATCAGGTGTAAAAACAAAACAGGTGAAGGTCATACCATAGGATGTATTTGCATGAACTGAAATGTAGAAATATGAATCATATTCAATAGATCTAAACTCTTTGATTGCTATAGGAAAGATGTGCAGGTGTTTGTTTGGGTGTTTTTTTTTTCTGAACTTGTACAAATACTGGGTATAGATAGAATTCATTCGTCTTTTGAGAGAAGAAAAAAAAAAAATCATCCCCCTAAAAAAAAAACCCAGTGATAACAGATAAAGAATGAATTCTGACTTAGGTATCATTACCTCGATGACATGCTTTGCAACTCAATCTTTATCTTATCAGTCTTGTTCAAATACACTTGTGTTTTCAGATGGTGCTGATGTACATAAATACCGAAATCAATCAAACAGTAGCTTTGCATATTACCTGATATGCTCCTTTTCCCAATATATATATTTTTTTAGACATGCAATGATCAACTCGTAAAACTCATCCAACAGTTCTGTTTTTTTTGGCACGAGAGCAGCTGATGTCTGGTCTTAGCTCCATGCATACTTTGTGCCCCTGGGAAAACTTGTTATGTTTCACTTATTTCAATGCCTAATCACAAGTTTACTTAGGCGTCATATTTTTCGTTCAATCCCATTTTTTTTTCTTGTGTGTGTGTGTGTGTTATTGGCCTTCAGCTGCTCCTTATTTATTGCATCATTCAATACTTGGCCAAAATGTCTGTACATGTATGATTGTGACGACAGACTTGTATTTATTCTGCTATCCATTGTTTACATGTACATGTTAAACTCTTTCATGCAGCAGTCTAGCATGGGAAAAATTATGCATTTCACAGAGTATAACATATAAACACATCAGTTTTGCCTGAATGTAGAAAAGGGGACATTTCATCTTCAGATTTCAGCTGAATCAAATGTGCATGTATACACCATATTTAACCCGTTCCTGGTGGCCTGCGTATTAAGTCTGTGGGCATTTCAGAATTCAGTATGGAACAGGTTAAGTTTGGCAAACACTGGTAACCTCGCTGATAGCAGACAAGTTAATTGTATCCATGGCAACTATAGTTATCAGCTTAGAGCCAGAAATGTAAAAAATGTTGTTGTTTTGTTTTTGTTTTTTGTTTTTTGTTTTTTGTTTTTTTTTGTTTTTGTTTTTTTTTGTTTTTTTTTTTTTTGGGGGGGGGGGGTTATTGTTGTAGAGAGGTCCAAGGTTACATGAATCTTCTCTAATAACTTCATACTTAAATTCATGGGTGATTATTCTGTGGTCCCAATGTAGAATGTCTAGTTCCATTACAAGGTTGGCAGACAATATGTTTATGCTATCATATGTATATGACTTTGTGTCCTCTTTGTGTAAATATCTGTAGAGTTGTACATAGATGCAAGAGTCTATATAGATCTGGCATTACTGTCAGAAAACTTCAGTGATATAAGTCAGCTTCTTTCACTTTTATTTTTTTTTTTCTCTCTCTCTATGCATGTAGTGTAAAAATTGTTGTTGGTTTTTGTTTGTGTCTCAATTAAGTGTAAATCTATTGCAGTAAGAGGTGGATTGGAGCTACAGTGAAGTTGTGGGTTTGAGAGGCACATTGCTGCAATTGGTATATATTTTATTAAACTAGGGAGACAAAGTAATGATTATATATTGCCAAGTTAGAAATGAAAGTTTTGCTATATTATGTTCCCTGTCATCTAAGATGCAAATCAAGAATGATAGATATTAACCCGTTGAGGATGGACTGATTTTACTACGTGTGTTTTCCATAGACACCTGCCCGAGTATACTCGGGACTGGTCCTCAACGGGTTTAATGTCAGTATTCCCAGGGTTTCAACATCTGGTGCACAAGTACTTTTAATGAAATCTTACATCAAATGTGGTACACAAGTACTTTTGATGAATTCGTAAATCAAACAATTGTTCTGTCTATAAATTGAAAATAATGCGTAGTAACGACTGATCTGATTCATAATGAAACTTTGAAAAGTCAATTTGTTTTTAAATAAATCCAAATGAGGAAATCACGTCAATAGAATGTAAGGTAATGAAAGCAAGTTTCCTGTTATTTTTTTTTTCATCACCCCAGGACCAACACGAAAACGCTATTTTGGTAACTTTAATTTGGCATCATGTCATTTTTTTTTTTTCATTTTTTTTTTTTTTTTTTTGGGGGGGGGGGGAGGGGAGAGGTGTTCTGTTGTTTGTTTGTTGTTGTTGGTGGGGGTTTTTTTTGCTCAGAGTTATATTTGGAATACAACTTTACCAGTCAGTAACATATGTGCAGTATAAGAGATTTACTGACCATCAAACATAAACTTTGATATGTTCATGCATAAGCTTATTTTCAAAACATTTGCCACTCTGTTGCATATGTACAATGTATTTGACATTCTGTCATAAAATCAGCTTTTGTTTTGATGGAAACTAATGACATTAATGACCAGAAATGCATGTGATGCGGAGTCTGTATTTTTGCAGTGAAGAGGCAGTATCACTCTGTCGTATAAACACCATTGCAAGTATGTATTACAGGGTACTGTTTAAATGTGATATGCATCAATCTTGAGCCATGGTACAGTAAAGCATTTAAGTAGGGCATTACAAAAAAATACTTCCCCTGTAGGCTTGGTTTGGCACTTCGGCAAAAATCCTATACAATGAACAGGAAAATGCACGTTTATGTCATTTGCCTGACAGTGATTTTTAGATCCCCGGTGGTATGTGGACTTGTAGCACCCTGCTGAAGCTTACATATACAGGGAATCCCTGTTATAATGAGCTCGCTAACAACAAGGTCCTGCTATTAACGAGGTGGATTCATCAGTTTTGATTGTCTCTGTGTATACACATTGTTTGCAATGAGGTACTGGTTAATATAAGGTGGGCCCGGCCACCTCAATGTACATGTGGCCAATTGGCCATCATTCGATGCCCAATCACATATTAAACAAAGTTACAATCAATTTCAACTCTTATGTACTGGCACTGTTAGAGTGTTTTATCAATGTAAAATGTCAGCTAATGAAAATAGTTGCCAATGTTAACACTGTTTGGAGTCTATGGATTAGTGCCTGTATTATTTTCATGATTGATGATAAGCAGAATATGTTGTTGGTTAGGAAAAAGGATATTAATGCTGCACCAAGACTAAACTTCATGCTAAGTGGATGCCAAACCCAAATAATTTTGCCGACATTTGACTAGTATAACTCTACTGCAGCTCATGAAATGTTGTCTGTGCATAATTTATTATCTTTGTCTACTTCTGTGTTGTGTGTCATCACAAATCTGTGATTTGTAAAAACTTCTAACTGATGGTAGGAAAATGTTACACGTGCAAATTAAGAATCTAAACTTTCTTCTTGATGTCGGTAGTCTTGCTTCCAGGCTCTGAGCTACTTTACTTTAAATATTTAAATACCCTATCATGATGCTATCAACTCTTCTAGATTCACCAAGGTATCCTTGGAAATTCATTCATCTTCCCAATCACCCTTTAAAATCTGTTAATGTCAGTTTTTTCTGCAATGTTATATGTATTCATTGTAAAATAGAATTACATAGTTCAGGATATTTTCTCCTGCCTGCTCTTTGAAATCAAGGAGTGGATAGGAATTCTGCTCCTGGTAAGGTTCACCCTTTAAAAACCCCATAGAAGAGATCTCAAACTATCTTGAGGAACATACTCAAATGCTCTGCTTTTGTGGAAATGTTTCCCTAATTCCTTGGTCCAAATGTCGCCAGCTTCGCTCTTAACCCGTTTCATAGCATTTAGACTAGTTTTGATTGAAGGCTCGACTTGCACTTGTATGCCAATCGAGGGGATAGTCTTCCCATGGGCTATTGCAAGTGATGCATTGGAGAAATTTGTAGCTTTCGAATGAGAAATGGCCCACAGCCTGGGAGCTAGACTACAATGACATGTGTTAGGGGTCTTATAGCCTCAAAATGCCCTAGTGTAGGTACAGTGTATGATATGAATGTATGTATGTTGACTGCATGACTTGGGGACCTATATACTTGTATATCCATTAAAAACTTCAAACGAATGACGACCGCGTCAATGTGTAGCTGTTTTTGTGTGATACTGTTTGTGCCTACAGTGAAAGTTACAGGTCAGACTCAAAGGCATTGAACTGGCCAAAGTGCGACCATAATCGCATAATGTGAAAAACTCAATTTGTATTTGTGTCATTTTGTTTCTGTGCCTAATCACTTTGTATTGCACGTGTACATTGTATGTACATGTACTGGAAGTTGTTGCAGGATCTACCTTGTTTAGGTTACGATTAATCCGACACAAATCAAGAGCTGCAGAACATTTTTTTTTAGGGTTTGTAGGTTTTACATGTACAGTTGAACCTCTCTTATCCGGCCTCCCTTTATCCGGATCTCTCTATTATATGGACGCAATCTCGCCGTGATTTTTTTAAAAATAATTACTACTTGAGAACTCCTACACAAACACACATGAATTACATATACTTGATACTTTTCTTAATAGTTATTTAGGTAAATAATCCCAAGAATTTATAAAAGAAAATGATTTCATTCTTGCAAACACGAACCTCTATTTTGGGGTCTGTTACTGAGTGTAACAATGAAAAGGTTGCAGTATACACATTACTACATGTGGTACTACAATGGGCTACTGTACATGTGTATGTATATTATGTACATGTATAAAGCATTGAGTCTCCCGTATCCGGCCAAATCCCTTATCCGGATGAGCCCTGGTCCCGACTTGTCCGGATACGAGAGGTTCAACTGTAGTTAGGTTTTGTGTGCAGGCCAATGGGAATGTGAAACCCTAACGCTAGGGACATTGTTATTTCACCTATCTAATCTTATGTAATTTTGCTCTTTACTTTATTTTTCATCTATAATAGAAGTGGATTTGCACTCTTCAGAACTCACACACTCATGACAAAAACTTCCAAAAAAAAACACAACACAAGGAGCCATTTTTGTTTTCATGATCAATACAGTCCTTTCCTCATACTTGGTTCAAATAATTTATTATAAAACTGGAAAATTTTTTTCAACTGCATCAATCCTCATATTTTTTTCCAATTTTCATGACATTTCAATCAGACTTTTTTTTTTCAACATCATCCATCAATCATCAATGTAAATCACTAATAGCTATCATCTGTGTTATCTACGATCTTTTTCCATGAAGTTCTAGAATTCATTGTGTACTATAGAATAACACGAACAAACAAGGTCCACGAGAAAGATTCCTAGCTACGAAAAAACGAGAGACAGAAGGTATGAGGAGAAGAGAAAGAGATAGTAGGGGGAGAAATATTGGGTGGAAGGAGAGAAAAAGGGGAATCATTTCTATACAAAGACGCATAATAAATTATCACAAAAAACAAACTATATTCACAGAATGTTTTCTTTACCTTCCAAAAAGAATCTACATTTGGAAATTGATGTGACATGCCCTGAGCGTTTAAATTTTCATGATCATTTTTTTTTTCTCATTTTCTTTTTCTTTAAATATATATACTCACCAAAGAAATCGAAAGGAAATATCCATACACTATACCTATTACCTACTGCTGATGAAGCATAATCGATTATACACAAGCTTTGAGAAATTAGAAAACTATGTGATGACACCCACATAGTCCAAAGGAGCAATAAAAAAAGAAAAATCCTCACAATTCTACACACCCTCCTCTGGGAATTTCCTGCGCTTCAGTGCAGACACCCTACACAGATCGTTGCGTCCACTTTTCTCAACACAGGTCTACTATCTCAACTCACTACACAAATCTCTCTGGAACGTGTAACAAAGCATACAAAATATAAAGAAATGGGAACAAAACTGAATAATCTTGTATTACCTTTCTCTTTCTTTCTTTCTTTCTTTTTTTTTATACATGTGATGGATTATCATAAGAAACTCTACTTCACATTATAATTACATTTCCGGTGAGTACAATTTGCTGCTGATGTGATGAAACAAGTCAAGATCTGCCAAATGTCATCTGTTTCTGGTGTCAGTAAATCTCCTCTGACTACCAGAGAAGATGTTTTTTTCTGGACGCCATTTTACTGCTTGAGAGCAAGAGCTTATCTTTTGACTGTTTATCACCACTGCACGCACTTCATTTATTTAGTTGTGTTTAGAAGAAGAACAAATAAAATGCTTGGAAAAAAAAACCAACGAAACACAAGCTCTCAGGATGGCGAAATCTGTGATGTATAGTAACATACTTGACTAAGTTGACATGTGCCACATGTTTATCAGCTCAGACCTACACTACAAAGCTTGGAACGAGTTCACCCATCACATGAACAAAACAAAACAAATAAAAAACAAAAACAAGAAAAAAAAATGGCAGAATACAAATGATGAAGACATATCCAGCAGTAGTGAATGAACGTGAGTGGCATATTGGAACTCCATCTAAAAAAGTAGAGGTGAAAGTCATAATGTTTGTACAGTTTAACTGACTCTGGCATCACATGATTATGATTACGGCAGCAAGTTGTAATACTTGGAAAAACTTTTTAGTAATTTTTCTCTTTCTTTTTCTTTTCTTTGTTACAACTGAAAAGATAAACAAACATTAAATTCAAGATCTGTCCGGAATGGCACAACACACGGTTGCACATGGCAACACAACGAGGAGAAGAAAGAAAATAACAGCAGAACAAACAAAATGTAACAAACTCTTAAAATACACATAACATTAGAAACTTCTCTATTATCTTACAGCTGGCTAGTCTGTACATGATTTTACACATGACGACAAACACAAAAACAAAAAAAACGAGAAACGACTCTGAAATGTTGATTAGATTTTTTTGTTTTGTACAGAAATATTCCTTGCACGTGTCTCCCTATAAGTTTACATAAAAATAGCACCTGTTTTTTCTTTTCTTGTCTTTTAACAAACAAAAGAAACAACCAAATAATAATAGAAATAACTGACAAACTGTCACAAAATATTGGCACTTCCACTAGTATCCAATCGTGGTGGCAGAAACATAACACAACACTGATGTCCATCTCTTAACATGATACAAAACGTTGGCTCACACAAAAAACAAATGAATTGAGCAATCCATGCATTATCGACAAACACACTTTTACCACTTTTGTCATCTTGAGTTTTGTTTTTTTTTCTTGATAAAGCACTTTTCAATCACAATCACGATCACACAAAACTTAATTTTGACGAGATCACCTTTGAATTTCGGCAGATTTGATCTCTATATTTAAGAGTTTCACTTCTCATGCAGTGTTGGGACCTTACCAGCACTGTGCACACATACACAACACAGCAACAACAACAACAAAAAGAAGAGTGAAAGAAATGAATAGAATATAACACAGAAAACTTTTCCAACATCAGCTAAATAAACAGTCACCTAACTTGTAGAAGATTAGATGCTCCTTGGGGACAAAAAAAAAACAATAAAAAAAAAAACACTGAAATATTTTCCTTCTGAAAAAAAAAAAAGTCTCAGAACATTTACATAAACAATTTCAGGTAACGCTACAATTTCAGGTACTGGGTGAAAAGGAAAAAGTGGTAACACACTGAATTGATATACAAGGGAACACGACATCAACTGAACTCAAAACAGGATTTGCGCACTTCATAATCCAATGTGCAATGGTGTGACAATGACTGCTTCGTGCAACATAGACAACAAAAAAAGAGTACTCCAGACTTAAGCAAAGACTACAGCTCTGGAGTTTCACTTGAACCATGATAAATAAATATATTACAGCTCAGAAATGTGACATTTTAAACACCCGTGTTTTCTCTCCCTCTCTCTTTCCTTGAAATTTCTACTCGCTTGATACTTCGCAAGATAACGCAGCGTCATTTCGGCATCTTGCTATGCAGCATGTTGACAAGGGATTTGGGGTTTTCTACTTCGTATATATATCAACAAATTCATAAATATTACCAGACATATCTCACATTTTTGTGGTCCTACAGTTGTATGCAGCAAGAGATCGACAAAGGAAGAGAAGAGAAAGACAGGTACAAGAACGAAGGAAAGAAAGAAAGAAAGAACGAAAGATTTGGTAGACAGATAAGAAGATGGAGAGGGAACAGAATAGATCCTGGGTGAGTGTAGAGAGACAGAGAATAAAAATGAGAAAGTGAACTATGAGAGATCAATGGAATAGAAAGCGAATCTCTTGCATACAAACTAACATACATTTAGATATCTTATTTTATCGGCTGCACCAAATTTTGTTTGCGAATATTTCTGCGATGGGCGACCTCCAAAGAAGAATCATTCCTGAAAAACAAATACTCACTCCGTACCTTTCACGAGAATTTCTGTTTTGGACAACAATGATGGTACTGTTAACCTCTTTCCTGTCACATGCAAACTTTAGCAGAAAATCTAAAAAATCTTCAACTTTTCCCTGATTTGGCTTTTCATTCTCTTCAACACAAAATTATACCCTTTCTCCAGTAAATCTACACAGATCAGTACCTATTCTTTAAAAAAAAAAAAAAAAAATCACTCAATCAAAAAAAAAAAATGATTAAAATCCCTGCAAAGTAATTGTGGAGTCTTTTTTTTAAATAATGCAATCACAACTCCTAAGTCAAGCAATGGCTACTGAATTGCTTATGTACATTAAACTCTTGAGGTCATACTGAGGTAGATATATCATAAAGGTAAGCCATTCTGACTACAATTCATATATGAATGGAAACTGATACACAGGGGTTTTTGCGGGGGGGCTGGGTTGTAGACTTTACACACGTCAGAACTACTCCTAAGAGCAGTGCCATGCCATGTGTCTGCGAAAACTGACGGCAAAGCAATACCCCTGATATAAAGCATATTTTCTTATATCCTCTATGGGCTGAGCCATGTATATTGTGGTCTTTTTGACTGTGCAGAAAGCATACCCATCATTACATCATCAGTGGCTGGACATGTCTATATCACAATATACACATAATAGTTTCACTATATCGCAGACTATGAAGTTCTCTTCTTGTTCCCCAGGCCCTACAGAACTTGAGTTGTGTCAAGAATGCTCTGAGTATAGTGGATTGAAGCTACCACCCTTCCTCTGCCCTCATGACTGTGGGTCAAGGGTCGTATTACAGCCCCCCCCCCCCCCCCCCTCGAGTTCTGGGTACCTTGCCAGAAAACCTTACAAAAGCCCTCATTTTTACTTTTATAGTCACAGAACAGACAACATCAGAAACGATGTGTCAAGGTAAGGCTCAGATTTGGAAATCGCCTCTAAGACTTATCTTTTCATTATCAGATCATACGTTGATTCTTGGAGAAAAAAAACAACAACAAACAGAGCACATAACTGAGCAATAACCCATCCCATGAGTGTTTGAGGGCTATATAAAGAGATATCGTTTATTCAGTGGTTAGGTGACCCAGGCCAGGTTAGCTCTGTTTTGATACGTAAAAGATGATTTCATACTTACTACCTACAGTGTAACTCCTAAATACTGTCACCCTTTCCCACATATCAAGATACATAGTTGCTGCCTTCACTGTACGATTGATACATGCATGATACATGCATTGCTTGCTGAATTGATGCATACGTAACACATGTATCGCTTGCTTTGCCTTTTACTTAAGAAAAAGAAAAATTGGACGCTCACATTCAAAAATTTTCTTCTAACATCGGCAGAGGTTGGGCAAAGTTGCATTGGTTTTCGAGTGGCATCCACACGGCCACACTATCTTTCTCACTCGCTTCCTGATCCATACACACACACAGAGGCAATAATCTACTCCGTTTGGCAACCTTGAATAAATACGCAGGATTGTTTTCTTGTTTGTTTGTTTTTTATCCACGGATGTACAACTCACAATTATAACACACCTTTGGCAATGTAGCATGAGATGAGATAAAGATTTTTTGTTTTACCTGTCCATTGGCAAATAACATTTCTTGGTTTGGATTCAGCAGAGTTCCGATCACATAGCTTATGTTAATACAGCTAATAAATTGGTGACTAGAGCTACTTATCGATCACTCCTTCATATTTAAATCATCCACAGTGATACACTTACATCTATATTGCAATTTTTCTCTTGTCTTCGTAAATTACTGAATCATTGGCAATAAATAATCTATGGCGAGTGTCTATGGGGAGTCTACCCATGCCTTTGTTCACCTAAGAGCGTTTCACGGCCACGATATCATCATTCATAGATGCCTGGATCGGTTCCACAACACAAGATTCCTTCTAGGGAGAGGCTAACCCAAGCACACTCACACACCAATTTCTACATTGGACCAGCCAGATATTCTTACTCTCAATCCATTCACCGTCTATCAATAATCTATCTGTCTGTGGAATTCATGCATGCAGCAGACACATCCAGAGCTTTGTTCATGATGACATCGCCATTTCTTGGTGATATCGGTACGTCTACCTTATCTTGTAGAGCAATCGTATTGAGACATGCATATGTGTTTGTCCTTCACTCTTATTTGTCAAGCTATGCCAGATAGCTTGCTTTAGTAGTTTGAGACCACCTCTGCTCAACTGAGTGTAGCATACAGCACTAGCATAGAGACTCATCCAATCTAGAATACTGCAGTTTGGAGCACATGGCACGATAAGAGGGAGTTATCAACATGGACCTGCAGAGAGTCCATACATTGCCCACTGGTCATCCATCAACATGAGCAAGAAAAAAGACACTGGGGCTACTTACAACAAAACAAATCATTAGGGTGATGCTGCACAACTCCTTTCATTTTCTGTTTTTTGACAAAATGCTCTGCTAAAACACCCATTTGTGTGTTTTCTTTTCATTCATTCATATATTCTGTTTTGTTTGGAGGGAAGGGGTATGTTCACTACTCCAGTTGTGGTAAGATTAAACCCACCAAGCACACACAGGCGAGACAAATGCCCCACAGTCCCTTTCCAGTACAGCTTGTCTGGGGGCTTGGTAGGGCCCAAAGTGGGCCCAGCGTCATCCGAACCTCTCGCGGACCAGGTGCATAAGTTTCTTCTTGCCGCGGTACATAATTTTGAGATCGTCTATGAGCTTGGTGAAACGCATGTGTCCGTCAGGCGCCAGGTAGAACGTCTCACGTGCCTTGCCCAGGAATTCGATGAAGTCGCCATAGTGGCGTGGCGAGATGTGGGTGAGCCGCGAGTGGGCGGTGTTGATGTACGCCGCGATGGCAGCATCCAGCAGCTGCCGCATGGGATCTTTGTCGTATGGCAAGAGTTTGATGCAGCGGCGCTTGGCGTCTGGTGGGCAGCCCACGCCGGGCGCAGTGAGGGTACATCTGCAGGAAAGACAAGCAAGACAGTTGTGACGTAAGTGACCAAAAGTTACCCAGTGACAGTCATTGATATCCCTTTGTTTTGAAATTTATGCTCAAGAGCTGTCATGGCAATGCTAAAATTGGTGATTTACATAGCTGTGTTCGAAATGCAACAAGATTTAGAAATATATTGAAAGGCACAGACAGTTAATGCATGGGAGAGTCCTGTATTATGCACAGAGAAATTATCAGCTCTTCTGGACATTAGCAAACTAGCAAAAAATATCCTGCAGCAATACAACTGCTAAGTAATGATACTCTTGATGGCTCACCTGTGAAGTACATCTGCGAGGACCGAGGCACACTGGACACTCTTCACCACTAGAGGGATGATGTTACTCAGCTGCTCCTTGCCCAAGGAGTGGCTGAGGGCGCAGGCCCAGTACACGTCATTTATCGCCGGGTGAGTGTCCTGGTTGTAGCCTAGGGATAGGTTGCGCATCGCCAGCACGGCCAGGTCGTAGGCCAGTGTGGCGTATCCGCGGTGCTCCATGTACCGTGCTATCGTGAAGAGCTGCTGGGAGTTCATGGCTCCGGCCGCCGCATCCACGACTATCTGGTAGGCCGCCTTGAACGCGACATTGTCCTTCTCACAGAGGGTCAGCGCACACAGCGCGCAGGACGGCGGGTCCTTGGCGGCGCACTGGAGCGCAACGCTCCGCGCGCACCTCGCCAGCTCCTCCTGCTGCCGGAAGTTCAGGTTGAGCCGCACCGCAGTGTTTGGCGACATGACGGTCGTGGCCACCATCGTCGTGGCTTCCGTTGGCGAGAAGAGGGTGTACCAGGACTGCATGACAGTGATTAGGGCACTAATGCCGATCTCAGTGGCACATCGCACCATCCAGTGCACCATGTCCCTCCGCCGCCAGTTGTTGTTGGCCAATGTCATCCGCATGATGTGCAGACCCAAGTCAAAGGTCGCCTTCAGCAGCGTGCAGTGCGTTGGCCCATCCACGGGTGTCGCCACCTTGAACGCATCTTGTGCCAACTTGAAGAGCTGTGATGCGCTGTGGATATGGCGCTGGGCAGCCTCCAAAACTGTTCGCAACCGCCGGGGATCATCTATATTGCAAAGACATTTCAGTCATTACCGTGCATCAATAAAGTCTGTCCAACATTTTACACTTGCAACAGCATAGATGCAATACAGCAATTTTAACTGTAAATTTTTGTTGTAATTTGCGATTATGTCTTTGCCTTTAAAGTCTTTCTCATTGAAGCTGAAAACTTGGTAATATGCCACTATAAAAATAAATGCAGAATTCCAGAATTCATGGTAATCATTGCTGTCATGAAAGGGGTGCTATTAACTAGAATTACAAGTGCCTTAACTGTCTCCCTTGATTTTCATGATTCAGGTCTTTTAAGTGGGTATTTTAACCTGCAACTAGTCGTGGCTTGGTCCTAAATGACATAGGTTGGGGTACATGGACAAAATGTAATTAAAAAGCAACTACAAGTCACGTTCAAAATTTTTAAAGAGGCAATGGGCACTGCTGAGAGTTCAGTGACAATAGTGTCTATAAAGTCACAAAATAATCATATCTAAACTCAATTATACAAATATCATTATCCAAACATTTCTGTGATGTCTCTCTGCTGACTTCTAAAGAAAGAACTGCTGTCAAAAAGATTGGGGGGGGGGGCGGCGTGGGAAGGAACGCTGTAAAGAAACTAGCACATCTGTAAATAGCATCACATCCGTGGTGGTACAATCTTGGTGCACGCGCCCTCTCGAGACCAACCTTTGGCGGCCGTGATCATGCAGCTGGCGAGCTCGCACTGCTGCGACTCGATGTGGCCCAGCACGAACCAGCGAGGGTAGCGGCCCATCAGGACAGCGTTCATGCTGCTGGCGGTCAGTCCTCCAGCCACTGATGCCCCTTCCTCTAGGATGGGCAGCCTGAGAGTTACAAACAGAGTAGGAACAGTGGATCTTGTGGAACTGATTGACAAATTGCCCTTCATCGACAAGAATGAGTTTATAATTTACACCAATAAAGGCAATTTTGTTGTGAAAAAAAACCCAACATGATGCAAAAAATATTTAGTTTGAACAATTTGTTCATTTCTTTTCATTTTGTATACATCCATTTCTACCAAAACTGCAGCATGCATGTTCACTGCAAGAATATACTTGCTACAAAATACAATTGGGACAAAAGTATGTATTTCTATTACTTTATGCAAATTCATATCATCAAAACAGCAAACCATATGAGTCATACCTTAAAGAGCCATCATTTTTTTGTCCAAAACTGCAATGACCATTCCAAAATTTGAACAGATACATGACTATGCATTTTTTTCTTTTTACCATAAGTTAAGTTCTTAAGAGATTTGCTTTCATTCTGTCTTTCCATTCTAAGTGGACCTTACTCCTATAAACGAACTGAGCATGGAACCATTCATGTGTGTGTCTCTCTGGACATCAAGATCACTCTATTCTCACCTCATTGCGCGAAGGCCGACCTTGTACGCGAGGTCCTCATTGTATGGAAGCAGTGTCTGAAAGAGGTATCTGCCAAATGTGTGCATGGGGAAACTCTCAGGTCGGACCATGCTCCCAAGACCGCTAGCCATCCCACCTTTTGGGGGGGGGGGGGGGGAGAAGGAAGAAAAAGATTAGTTTTTTAACAGAATGAGGACCAAAATTGTTTCATATATCACATGAGCATGCATGTGAATTGAACTAAATCTACCATCTTTGGAATGTTATTGTAATGACTAGCAGCTATGTTAAATATGATGTGCCTAGTAAAATATTTGTTCAATATATTTAGTTTTTACTACAGAGATAGAATTCCATCTATAAAATGACAAGTCAAACTGACTGTGTACCAATTATGTTTAACTTTGTGGCCTGTATTAACATAGGTAGCTTATATCTAATGCATGGTTCAGGTGTCATGGGAGGGCTTGAATCCTAAACAAAGTTCCCATTTACACATTTAGAACATAGAAAAAAAAAGGATGGAACATGGTGGAAAAAATATCTTAGTCAAGGCCATACACAATATATGTTATGGAGAGGTTTGAAACTGAGACCTTTTGATCTAGAGCACAGAGTAAAATACCGCTAGACCACTGCCACACTTCCTGTGCAAGGTTGGCACACCTACCTTCCATAAGGGTGTTGGCCTGCTGCTGAAGGACCTCCACCAGGTTGTGGTCCATCAGGATCTCGCTGTGTCTGGTAATGAGCTCCTCCTCTGCCCGACACGCCTTGTCCTGGGCGTAGAGCCCCATGGGCATGACCCGCTGTTGGCCCAGTCCGATCACCGCCACCTCGTAGGCCAGCGTCAGGTAGGACTCGAGCGGGTCGTGCGAGCCCGTTACCCGCACGTGGCGGTACTTGTTGTTGGCGTGGCTTGTCGACGACGAGGACGACTGGTTGGACGACGAGCTGCTCGTGGATGGACCGCTTGACATCCCTGCAAGCAACACAAAAAGAATGACTTTGGTGAAAAAAACGTTCTTACACGGTGAAACAATTTACAACCAGCTCCCTGGTATGATCACTGTACTGAAACAGCAAGCATCCTCAACCCCTTTCATTACCTTATTGCAAACAATGGCCTCTATAACTGAGTTAGCCTCTGGAAGGAAGAACTTATTTTGGGAGTAGCGGAAGGGCACAACTCTGAGTGGTCACTGGAAATTGCTAAAAACATGCCGAGCAGAACGCGCTAAGTACTTCAGCGTGTGCCTCACGCCCTAGTGGGGATGGCTGCACAAGACAGGTAGTGAGCCTAATTCACACGACCTCTCTGGCCTACGCAGAGCTGAACACCCCCCTTTTGTTTCCTCCGTGGAGCCGTGTGCAGTTCCTGGAAACCCATAAACGTCCATTTGGATGATTTCCAGTAGCAGATACGCTGGGTGCAGGCTCTGCCGTGTGAAGTCCTATCTCCGTTTGCAATCTGCACACACATCTCACATCCAGAAAGATATAGAGCATCCTCTTAACAAGAAAGAAAAACGGTTTGATCTGTGCTTTATCGGGGGTAGGATTATGGAGTGAGAGAGGTTTCATCCCCATGGTGTGCTGGGCAACATCTGCCGGTGAATTGGCACAATTTGTGTGCCTTTTTTTAACTGCACGAGCCCAAACGAACCCCGAACCATCAACTTGTGGTTGACGTCTTTCCACTCATCCCCACCAGGACCCGACTCCCTGCGGGGGGGCCATGCCACTGATCAATATGTGCTCGCGTCGATTTCCTTCAAATGTTCTGAATTCTTGCAGAGATTCCTCACAACAGCTGGGGCTCCTAAACCCAGCTTCCTCTCTGGAAATTGGACAAGACCCTTTTATTCTCACTCTCAAAAAAAAAAAGAGCGGGAGAAAGAGAGATAAAAAAGGGAGAAAAGAGACAAAAATGTTCCTCATATCACTGCAGAGATGAGACAGCAGTAGTGGGTGGATTCTGTTTCAGCGCTGCATGGCACACACCTACTCATTCTAAACAGCTGCATTGTTGGCGTGAAGCATCATCGGCTTTCAGTTATTCTAGGAGGCACCGTGACTTTGTTCATTTCAAGGGGGACAGTTCTGCTTTAAAACTGAGCAAAAATTTCGAATCAACGAGTAACATATAATCTACAGACCTAGGAAATACATACAGCACACTGCAGATGCTTTATGTATAACAAATTAAACGACAACATTCAATATCATGAAGGAATGGATGTAATACGTAGCATGTTACAAAGATTTGTGAGAGAATCAACTACACAGGTTTTATCTACATTAGATAATCTTCTTTATACAGGTGTAATATATCACTTGACACCCCCACAGGAGTTATATTTTCTGTAAGAGATTGCACTGAGAGAAACTATTGTCTTGAGGGGAAAATATAACTCCCAAGTGACTGTCGGGTGTTATATTACAATGATAGACAAGGCAATATTTATATTATATTGGATGGCTATGAATGGAATACCAGGGAATATTGCACGAGTTAGGGCCAATATTGAACGAATCGAAGATGAGTGCAATATTGACCCTAACGAGTGCAATATTCCCTGGTATTCCATGAATCAAGGCCATCCAATATAATTATTATCATCTATACAATCAAGTAAAGCAAGCATAAACTGCACAAAATTACCCGGCTTCTACCCGTCCTGGAAGTTGACTCGGCAGTCACATCCAAGTGCTGAAATGGGAAGCCCCTAAAACTGTGTATGAAACAAACAACTAGCCAAGATGTTTGCGCGCTTGTGAATTGTAACAAACTGACGCGCACTAGTAGCAAGCGATTGCGCATTCAGCAAGCGATTGCGCATTCAGCAAGCACTCGCGCAATAGACGAGACAGAATTGAATACGGTGTGATCTTGAACGGCAAATAACAACGGTAGCCTATGGTGAATTAATACGTTGGCCTATGCGTTTCGTTCAATATGCTCTGATATTGAACGGTAAAAATTGAGCGGACTGCAATGCGCCGTTAAAACGTCCTATATAGACGATAATATGTTATATTAGATGGTCTACATAAAATGATACATACCTCATCTAAATCTTGCTCTGTCTGCAGCCAGTCAAATTCTTGGATCACTCTTATTGTATATTGCCTTGCATAACATCACTGCTCACAATAACATGATTCGATCCTTACTGCATTAGTCACATGACTGCATTATGACCAATCATCAACCAGTATGTATGCCAACCATGTAACATATTAAAGAGAATGTCGACTTACCACTCCCATCACCACCGTCGCCCCCTTGAGGGTTGGCAGAGGAAGCCTCGAGTAACGTGTCGAGGAGGCAGCCGATGGGGTCCAGGGGGTGTCCGATCCACGCCTCGCTGGCGTCCCGGCACAGACCGCCGCCGCTGCTGCCCGTGCCGCTCCCACCGGTGCTGGTGTAGAACATCTCGCTGGCCGTCATACTGGGCGGAGAGCACTTCCTGTGTTTGGACTTCCGGGCACCTGGCAAGAGATGAACCACAAAAAAAAAAAAATTATTACCTTCACTTTGTGTTGATTGCACCAGCACAAAATGTGACGGCATGAATTTGAGTGCCCTTGTTTCATCACTGTCTATAATGCTAGCCATCAGCTATCAAATTGAGTTCACATGTACATGTACATGTACATGCAAATGACAAATAAAAACATTATTAGACACAAGTATGAAATAAAACAACAATTACAAAAATCAAAACAAGGACTAAGAAATTACAAAGTGATAGGTGGGCACAAATATCTGTTCTCCCTTTTATTGTAAGTTTGTAACATTTTAGATCATTATGATAAGGTACAGTGTATATTGTGTACAATCAGTGTAACTTCTTGGCCAAACTGAATTGAGGATTTCAGTGAGAGAGAGTTCCTACAATTGATAATACCAGCAATTCTTCAAATAGATTTTTTTTCCATCTGCCCCATGCCAAAATGAAATTGAACAATGCTGGATAGTGCTTCATGAGCTGTAATGGCACAGTTTATAGGATGTGTGTACTTCTGAGTCAAGCTGAGTGAACTTATACAACCCTTCCACACACAAATACCACATGCAACTCACACTATAAACTTGAGATCTGGATGATACATAAGAAAAGAAAAAAGAGGGGGATACCTACCATGTTTGGCCTGCTTGAGGTGGTCCTGCTGTACTTTTTTGAGGTATCTTACGATGGAGACTGCCAGACGGAGGGCTTCTTTGGGGTAGCCGTGGGAGCGCAGGGCATCCACCCGGGCGCAGGCTGTGGGTAGATGCTCTGGAAGAGAAATTAGGTTTGTATTCATGAATTCTCACTTTCACCCGCTCTGGCAAAACTATTATATCGTGTCTATTACACCACATCACCCCCTGCTGGTAGTCGTATCAAGTCACCACAGTCGAACATCCGCATGTCTTTGGAATGATTTTGGGTGTTGACAACATTTGATGCCATGTTACAAAGAGGAAAACATTTCTGAGCAGAGGAATATCACAGCGAGCTGTCAGAAAAGCATAAATCCCACAGCATATTTGGTCTATTAATATGCACTGTTTCACACTGTGCAAAAGAGTATAACACTGTGGGCAGAAAGACACACTGTGTGTACTCCAGCTAGTAACAAACCACTCTGTCATTTCTCTTGTCTACACACATTCTCAGTGTTGACAGTCTCAAGCTACCGGTATGTATAAGAGATTTGCACACTGTGGTTGCAGAGACAATCATACTACTCTCTGTACAGTGTGTCACTATGTCCATGTACAGTGTGGTGAAATGTGCACACTGTTGTAAGTTGTTCTAGAGAGTATTCTGTTGTAATAAAAATTTAAAAAAAAATTGATTGCAGTTGTTGACATTGTTTATACATGACCTTAACATGATGGACACACACTGTGTATCACTGTCTTGACTGTATCATAATTATAGGGCATGTGGATAAATAGAGCACAGAACACAATGCAGGTAGTAAAGCAGGGTATACATTCAAGGGGGTGGGGTCTTGAACACCTTAAATCACAGTGTACATGAGTTAAGAGTATACTTGAAGTAGGGAGAATGTGAGAGAAGGGGACAGCTGAGGAAAGACACTAAAGTAACAATAAGAGATCAGCTTGGAAGGAAAGGCAGACATCCACAGGGGGTAAAAAAAGACTTTGAAAGCTCTATTATGAAGCGGTGGTGGGGAAAAGGAGGGACAGGAATAAACAGGAGCTAGCAGACGACAAACAGTGAGACTAGGATCTAAAAGCATCTGAGAGGTCTCAGAATACAGCAAAAAGTCATGGCATGCTGAGGTAAATACCAAGCTATTCCTCCCGTCTCGCTTTTTCCCGTCGCCTCCAAGAGAAGGCATTGTGCTAACACACCCAACCATTCTACGGAACGAGGCTTCAATGCATCAAAATGATACCAGCGGTCCACCTTTTCTTTTGTTGTTCTCCCATCACTCCATCCCTCCCACTCATCCGAAATTCCCTCCTTGTATCGAGTAACACAGGTGGATAAACATTTGCCGGTCTTCCGATGCTACCGAGTGTCCTCCCCCACCATCGGCTCCCGGTGTGCGGCATTTCAATACCCTCTCCACTCAATCCTCGCCCTCTCGCGAACAACCAACCGCAGCATCCCCCTCTACTCTCCCCTAACCCACCCCACCCCACCCCAACCCCCATATCCCATCTCTGTCAATCAAAACAAAGCCATTGTGGTGACTACAAAAGGTGACACACGCCCGTGGAAGCGGAGTCGTCCCGTAGAGGTCACGGGAGTTCAAAAAGTAACATGGTGACAAACGGGGCGGAGCGGGTCAAGATCAGAAGGGGGAGACAAATCTCCAGTCGGGGAATGAGCCATGTTAGTCTGTCTGTCTGTCTGTACAAGAACTTGCACAATGAACAAGCAATGAGTTTACCATTAGCAGTGTACAAGTCACACTCAAAATGATATGAATGCTTGAGGAAATATCCACAGCATCAACTGTGATAGATGATTCTTCTCCCTCTTTTTTCTTTCTTATCAACATGAAGAGGGTGTACAGGGAAAAAAAATCACATAATAATAATTATGAACTCTCAGTAAATTCTGGTTACCAATGAAAATGGACCCTTTGATGTTCCTCATTTATGATTCATTAAAAAAAAAGAATGGAAAAAAACTGATGGAATGAAAACTAGACCATGAAAGAAAAGTAACCAGGATTAGATGCTGATGAAAATCCCCGAAATGGAATGTTACATGAGAGAAGTACTGATGCACAAAAAAAAAAATTTTGTGCATTATATGATATGAAAGAAGATGTTTAACTCCTCTGTCAGTTTGCATGTTTGTCTGTCTGTATGTCTGTCTGTCTGTCTGTCTGTCTGTCTGTCTGTCTGTCTGTCTGTCTGTCTGTCCATCTGTCTCTCCTGCTCCCTCCCAGGAGCAAATTCAAAGTCGACCAATTCACAGAATACACCTGCCCCATTGCACAGTGTTTTCATCCTATACCCCAGCCTGTTGGATAGCCATTTCAGTTGATCTACATGCCACCTGCAATTTTTTGACCGCAGCCACTAGAAAGAAAGCCCACTTCGTTATCTTTTTGCCTTCCAGTCTTCCTAACTCCAGCCCACTTCCTCTTACCAATTTTCTTGATTTAGAAGAAGAAAAAAAACCACACTTTTATGACTCTAAAATTTGTGTATCTCTTTCGTATTTTTGTAACCCTGAATCAGATTCCGTTCATAAGCTGGTATATTGTAGATAAATATTGTAGGTAAAGTCAGACCTTTCCTTAAAATGATAAAACTGAAAACTTCTTTATGATTGCGGGGAAAACAATACTACAGATTTCCAGTGAATCTATCTGGACCCCTCCCTCCCCCCCCCCCATAAAAAAATACAACTGCAGTTCTTGGTATAAAAAGGATAGCATATTTTCAAGTCACATGGGGTTAGTTTTCTTCTTCTTTTTTTTAAAACTACCAGGTGTATTACTATAAGATTTCATACATGATGTTGGGAGACATTATTCTTCAACCTTGCAAAATTCTGTGATACTTGCTAAAAAAGGGTATATGACCTGTTAGAGATTCAAGTTCATTAAAGACACTCAGTCGTGGCGAGTGGTTTGTGCGGCACGGAGACGAACGCAACACGCTGCGTCCCCCATTCTGTATCAAATGTAGTGACCCCCGAATGAGAATAGCGCTGGCTCAATGGGTCAGCGAAAATACGGTAGGCTACAAGAGAGCTCCCTGTGCTTATCTCCTAACCCAAAATGGCTGTCCCAGCGAGCCACGAGAGCTTCCGAATGGACGCACACTCTCAGTGCGCATGCGCATGAAGAGAGGCCAAAAGAGCCACGCGTCTTCTAGCCTCTCTCCTCCAATCACCGCAGCTCGCGGTGACAATATTTGTGTATGATGCGTACACACACACACGCACACACACACACACACACACACACGCCGCAGCGTCTTCTGGCCTCTCTCCTCCAATCACCGCAGCTCGCGGTGACAATGTTCGTGTATGATGCGTACACACACACGCACACACATACACTAAAACTTGTCTCAGTGGTAGCATTACACAAACTTCGGTCGTTCGGAGTTTACGTACCATTAGGGATGGCGATCGGCTGCCTTTAACAAAGCTCATACCCAGTTCACACTGGCTACAAGCACAGATGTTCAGTCTATCAGCTATTACACACTTTAAAAGAACCAAGAGTCCCACATATGAAGTGGGCCCTGATGAAAAGTCATGATTGCTAGTGACCTGCGACCTCACATTCAATCCTGCTTGGATCTGTGTCTTACCCTTACGGATGGGACATGGTATTAACATAAGTTTCTGAAATAGGATGTTGATTGAGACAGCTCTGATTTTTTAGCTACAATAAAGGTCCCCTTTTTTTGGGGGGGGGGGAGGGGTAATAATGAATCAGCTAACAATTCTAATGCTCTAAAATCTTCAAGGCACAAAGAAATGAAGCCACAAAATGGTGAAAAACTCAAGTCTTTACTTTCACCCTCAATCCCCACGGCTGCTAAAGGTTTCTACAAACACATAAAACATCTCACATTTACCTGCAAACATTATATTATTGCAAATATTTTTCATCATCCTTGTACCGATTCCAAGAATCGTAATTCTATTACGTCGAAAAGCCATCTAATGGAGACTAAACCGCCCCTTTCCCCCTTCCAATAACACCCCCATTCCCGGTATTCCCATACCAAACACAAAAATGGGTGGGGGAATGAAATAAAGGAATGGAAATCCACATATTAAGTTGCCTCGAGCATTACTTTCGAAAGTGACAGGATGTAGTCACTGAGGCTTGGCCTGTTGTAAAATGGATTATATCACACCACGCATTCACACTGATTTCTCTGTCAGAGTGTGAGTGAGTGAGGGGGGACAAGCGAGGGAAAGGCAGCTAGCGTACCGACTGTCGGGCCGGACTTGAACACCGTAGAAAAGAGAGAGAGAGAAAAAAAAAAAGTTTCAGCCTGACAGCACAAATCATCACAGCCTCAGTTATTCTCTGCATAATATTCAAATTGGTGCACGATACGCCAGCCTTGATTGATAACAATTTTATGCCACAGAGGAGGGCTTGGTATTCCATTCCCTTGCTCCTTCTCTCACAATCTCTCTCTCTCTCTATCTATCTACATATTTCTCTCTCTCTCTATTATATATATAGGTATATTTCTCTCTCTCTCTCTATTATACATATAGATATATTTCTCTCTCTCTATTATATATATAGATATATTTCTCTCTCTATCTATTATATACATAGATATATTTCTCTCTCTCTCTCTATTATATTGATGTATTTCTCTCTCTGTTATATGCATATATATATCTTCCTCTACTCCCTCTCCCTTTCTCTGTCTCTCTGTCTATCTATTTCTCATTATGAATATATCTTCTCCTCTTATGAAACGGCAGATTGGAACCAGTCTCCCATTGAGTTCCAAACCCTGGGGCATGCACTGGCATGGAAAGAGGATATTGACAGGAACAGGTGATTAAGCAAATATCATATATTGATATATAGATATATAGATGTAGATATGTATATATATATATATATATATATATATATATATATATATATATATATAGGTAGATAGATACCTAGATACAAAGATAGACAGACAGATAGATAGATAGATAGATAGATAGATAGATAGATAGATAGATAGACAGATATACAATAATTCTATATACTTTAAATAATCACCTGTTAACAATTTCATGTATGGTACATATACAATATATATGATCTATATGTATGTGGGTTTTTTCACCTATTTATTCATCGAATGATATATTAAATTAATTATGTGTCCTGTGTAGTGTGTTTGTTTTGCATTGGTTTAATTTGTTAACACGTATCGCAAGATTTTATTTCTTCACCCTCTTTTGTGAGACACTTATCACATTTATGCATCTGTCAAATAGGGCTATGTATAAAAGAAGTATTTTCAAACAGGGCCTTACAGGGTTAGAATAGAAGGACTACATGAATTACCACATGAAAGGTCTGAAAGTATGGGGAAGAATAGTGTATACAGCTGAAGGATCCGATGGTTTTGAACGCTTTCCACAAATAGACTCCAAGAAAAAAAAGACACACGAGTGGCAAAGCCATACAGCTTTAATATATATAGCCATAAGAGCACATGATATATGACAGTAGCAGGGGGAAATATGAGAGATAGAAAGGGAGAGGGAGAGAGAGGAAATGGAGGAATACGAAGGACGGGGAGAGAAAAATAGGGGGAGAGAGGAAAATGCGGAAAGTGACTGCAAAACAAGTGGTTTTGCATTCAGGGGCTTGTCAAATAAATCCCAGCGACTCGGGAGACAATTTTCTCCCTCTTCTCTCGCATAGATCAGCCGTGCGGCCGGCCACAAGCCGGCATTATGCATCAGGCGGTAATGAGGCAGCACTGGCAGTTCACTTTACGAGATGGCAGCCCACTTCACTTGACCAATCGTGTGACCATGTTACAAAGGGGCGAAGGAGGAAGGGGGGGGGGGGGAGTGGGGTGGGGAGTTACAGAACCTGCCTACGCCCTCTACTGTTAATGGCTTTCATGCCTCTTTGACATGGGAATACATTGTACGTGGGTACAGGATAGAACACACAGACATAGCTATGGATCATGAAATAATTTCACCAGCCATTTGAAGTACTAGTAACCATTTGATTTACCATAAAGGACACTTCATAATAAACTAACATAGCTAAGGTTCATGAAATAATCAGACTAGGCATTTGAAGTAACAATCTGGTGCATCACCAAGTGCACTTTATAACGAACTCAGATAGCTATGGTTCTTGAAATAATTCTACAAGCCATTTGAAGTAACAATCTGGTGCATCATCAAGTACACTTTATAACAAACTCAGATACTTGTAGTACCATATAAAATAGTGTACCATATACAGCACCACTGGTGGTCAGTGTATTGATTCATAGGAGAATTAACATACCACTGTAATAGACATTCTTCCCTTTTGATAAATAATAATCATTGCCTTACTTGTCTCTATTCCAGTGGACATTTAAGCAAATGTTCACATAAGCTTGATTAAGGCACGCAGCATCCTTGATCTACAAAACCACAGCTAGAGACGGCTTGCATAACATTGGCTCTCTTTATTGTTAGATAGGAGCACACAAACCAATCATTGTTACGACTAAGGCAATGATAAAAGTTGGCTGCAATTCCCTTTTGCTTCACAAAAGTCTTTTGTTGCGATGCCTGCCAGTAACCTGCAGGCAAACAAAAGAAGTAATTTTCATGTTCGCCGAAGAAAGAGAGTCTCCTTCGTTATAGCAAAAATTCCCAAAATGTCATCACGTTCATGCATAAGTTCCCATAGACTAATGTGATTGCTCATTCATGTGTTATTTTCATCATGTTGTTTTCACTTATGGAAACCCTTTATTTTTTCCTTCTGCCATTGCTAATCACTGATGCAAATAGAAGTATGCAGCAGGTCACATCACCACGGCACAAAAATTCATTCTGATGGTAACGACTGACAAAATATGCAATGCTCAGGTTTGCTGTACAGAAGGGAAGAAAAACAGCAAAAAAGAGAGAAAGAGAGAGAAGGGAAGAAAGAAAAAAAAAAGCCAAGCGATCCATTATTAAATGTTTTAACATACACAACAATGAGCAGTAATTACTGGGAGAAGTCAGTGTGAGCATGGACCATATTCCAGACGTTTGAGTTCATGCTACAGTTGTGTCTAATCACTCGAGAACTGAACGAACAAAAGCATGGCGCACAAAAGCCAAACAATATCGAAGGTTGTGCAATTCATTTCTCTCTTCTTCACTCTCTGTGTAAATTTCCCTCTTCTATCTCCTCCCAATCTCCCTTACATTTTTTTTCTTCCATCCATCTCCATCTCGTTCTCTCTGCCATTGTCTCCACTACTGGCATCTATGCAAATGCCTCCTCCTCATCCTCCTCCTCATCATCATCCTAATCTTCCTCCTGTCTGTCTTCGCCCTCCTGATTTGGTGTATGTCGTTCGATTATCCATCATGTATTACTGCATAAAGCAACAAGTTCTCCCCATCTCTAATGACATACTGAAACATCCTTTGGTTTCTTCTGACATTTTGTTCAGAGGTTCTCAGGAAACATACCCCCTGGACAATTACCCCAGACCCTTCCCCTATCCCTAACCCTAATACTGAACCTATTCCTAACCCAAACCCAAATTCTAACCCTTAACCTAACCCTAACTCATACTGTAACCCTAAACCTAACCCTAATCTTTACTCTAACATTATCACTAACCAGCATTTAGCCTGGGGGTAATTGGGGGTGGAATGGGGGTGGGGGGTTAATTGCCCTGATATGATTTTCAGACTACTCTTCGGAGTCTCTACCAGATGATCCACTATCACCAGTCCTCCATCACCATCCTCAGAGATTCTTTCAGTCCTTGTGCGATTGCACGAAAAGGGTTCCTATTCTTTCCAGCTTGCACTATCACACCCAAAATGAACATTTTAGTGGTTAAATTTCTGGGCATTGCAGTTTTGTTTTCTCTACTAATCTACCTCTCATTTCTATCTGTCTCTCTCCTTCTGCCTCTCTTTCCTCTTAATTTCTATATTCCCAACTTTATTTGCCTTTATTTCTCTCTTTTTTTTAGGTTACGCCGCATGTTCCTCCATCTATCGCACCCTCTCTCTCTCTTTCTCTTTGAGCCTGCTACACTGCCTTCTGCATAATTGCTGACTACTAATGAATTAACTTTCAAGATGAATGACGATCAAATGAACAATTATGTCAGCTTTTTCCATTGGCCATGTGATCCGGAACACAACGACTAGTCTTACCCATGTCCCATGCATAAATAACTCAAGAGGATATGTAGGATGTATAGAGGATATATAGTGGCAGCCACATCAGCTATACGCTAAAACCTTGTTCAAGTAGAAGTGCGTGATGTCAATATAGCCTAACTCCCAGGCTGTGGCCTGTTTTTCTACACTGATCTTCTAGATTTTTTTCTTCTTCTTCTTTTCAGTAACAAAGGTCATCTTTAAATGGGTATGTTTCTTTAAATGAAGGGGAACAGTTTTGACAAGAGTGTGACAATGTACAATGATTACAGAAACCAGTCGAATGTTCTATCTCATCAAGAGATTTGTGATTATTACACGTCGCATCTACCGCAGTTGCTATGGCAATGACTTTGATGCTTACAGCTGATATGTATGGCAGTAGCCATGGCAGCAGCAATTATCATACCTTGAGATTCCATGCAAGTGCTGAACTAAGTGGAGCATTATATCATACAGCTTGGAGCAAAGACTATCGAGATCCGTTTGCAGGGAACTGGACATAATGGATTTATTGACTGGGGGATGAGGGCAGTAAACTTGGTGATCACATGGACATACAGTTATATAGACACATGGGATCAAACAAACAGTTAGCGAGGGGAGAATCTTAAGTGATGACATACTGTATATTGCCTGTTCAAAACCACATGGGCACTATCATCACACAAAGTATACTGGAGTTGTTGTGTAAGGAGCAATGCCTTTTTTTTTTTCTTTCTTTTTTCAAATGACGATGAATGGCATTTTGCAGGATCGGACAAATTCGCTCTAATTGATGTTTTTCTATTGAGAAGAAATCAGTTTGATTCATGAGGAGTGTGTTTTTTTCTGTTTGAATGGAGTATGCAACTCCTGTCTATGAGCGTGCGTACCCTGATATTTGGCACACATGCTTTGCAGCCAAGTCTATACTTTTTGCCTGAAGCTACTAGTTCGTATAAACGATAATGACTGAGAATTCATGGACCAGGTCGCTTAGATCCAAATTTAGAGGGTTTTCATGTGAAATACCTCATGTCATTACCACAAGTATGCATGGGTCTTTCACAAGGAAAGGGATCCATCCAGGAGTGCAATGCAACATTCTTTGGGCAAATGGAATATGCTTTGCACCCCTGTTGCACCCCTGGAAGAAAGTGCAGCAACCTCACTGATTGAATGACGACCCCCCTCCTAGGGCCAGATTATGCAGAGGGTGGGAGTGCGGGTACATTTTGCTGCCTTCTTGTTCATGCTATGGCATTCAATACAGCCAGGAGTTCTAAGGCACTAAGGGCATAATTTGGGGCCCATTTACTCCTTGGGGCATAAATGAAGAGGGTGGATACCAGTGGAAGAACAAGAGGGTAGCAACCACTGGGGGTCAGTGGGGTGGGAGGGGGGAGATGGGGGAGATGGGGGGGGGGGGGAGAAGCAGTGTAAAAAGACAGGTAGAAAGATTGCTAGGAAGGTGTTTGTCCCCAGACCTTTGTAATAAAGTAGGTAAAGTACATGTACACCAATGCAATATCACCCCTTGACTGAAACTAGCATCATTGTTGGCCTACTTTGCTTTGTTGCGAGGCACCAACATAAGTAACAGCTGGGGTGGATGTTCTAGAGGTGGTGTTTACATTATGCACAAGTGTATTGACATTGTCATTCATTAAAAACTCAATGTACATTAGTTAAGTAAAGCCTGCATAGGTAGGATACTGTGGAATGGAAAACATACATTATGGAGCATGATAATTTCATTCATCTAGAAAGGAAATTAAGTCATAACTGCAAAGGTAGAGTTTACATACAAGTTGCTTCAATACCAAAACAATTATCCAATATGCACCAATTTATTCATTGCATATAAAAGCAGCTCAGTGTTATGAAACTTTTCAGAAGGTGCAATTTCATGATCAAATTCATACTTATGCCTAGTGCCTAGGAAAAGATAATTTTGAAACAAGCTATAAAAATTCTGTTCTTATGGGTTGATTATGTACATCATTTTCCCATACATTCTTAATTGTGTCAGTTTGAGAAATAATAACAAAATTACCCCCCCCCCCATTTTTTTTTTTTTTTTTGGGGGGGGGGGGGGGAGGGAGGGAAACAATATACTAAGAAAAAAAAGTACCCACAAAGCCATGAATACATGAACCCATATGACCATTTTGTCATTGACGAGACCTTTAGTATTTAAGCATCAGGCTAACACAAAAACTCAGTTATGACATGAATCACTTGTATCAAATCTTACCTGCTCGAAATAAACACACCCTTCACTCGTATGACAAAGAAGAAATCTAAAATTTCACAATCTTTTTTTTTTCTGATGATTTAAAGAAGTACATGTAGGCTTTTTTATTTTCAGATTAAAAAAATCCAACCCCAACAACAAAGAAAAACATGAAGGACAATGAGCTATTACCTGACCAGAGGGGGTAACCAGACTGGTTGAAGAGACCGAAGTCCATGTCTCTATGATGATGCACACACAAGAAGTAGTCTTTGGTCAAGACGTTTTGTAAGTGGTTGTCGGTCCACTGGAGGTCGCAGGCCTCTATCGCCCGTGTGAAGATAGTTCGAGGCCTCTCGCCGTTCCCTGACGGTCCTGAGGTGATGGTAGAGGAGATGGATGAGGAGGAAGAGGGGGAGGAGTGAGAACAGGAGCAGGAGGAACAGGAGGATAGGGAGGGGAAGACGAGCAGAGGGAGGGGGAAGGGAGGCAAAGACGGAGGGGAGGAGGGGAGAAGGGGGAGAAGGAGGAGAAGGAGGAGAAGGAGGAGGAGGAGGAGGAGGATGAGAAGGAGAAGGGGGAGGAGGAGGACAGGGAGGAGGGGAGAGGGATGAGGAAGGAAGAGAGAGGATAAAAGGAAGAGGGAGGAGGGGAGGAGGGGAAGGAGGAGGTAGAGGAAGAATAGGAGGACGATGACGACGAAGAGGGTGATGAGGAGGAAGGGGAGGAGGAGATGGAAGAGATGGAGGGAGGAAGCAAAAGAAGATAAAGAGGAAAAAGAGGAGGAGAAGGAGGAGAAGGAGGAAGAGGAGGAGGAAGAAAAAACATTTTCAAACTGCTATGATAACATGCTGCCTTTGTTTGACTCTTGTGATACCACTTAAAACTGATTCTGTACAAAATCCATGGCATTTAGAGATGGTGGATCTGAGAGACCTACAATAACGTTTCAACTTTTCTCTAATCTCATTGATATACAGGATTATTCCTTATCTGAGTTTACTTCATAAAATTTCACTTGAATACATCATGCCTAACAATCAGTTTCAAATGATTATCACCAAAAATAAAACTGAAATAGTATAAAAGTTGAATAGATATGTGACATGTGAACTCAATTATCTATAAAAATAAGGATTTCCGATGCTTCACTTTTGAGAAATATTTGCTGGCATCGAGACAGGTTGCTTCAAGGCATCAAAATCAAGCTTCTCAGTCGGAGATTCATCCTGCTTCCTTCAATGAAATAACAGATTCAGAGTACTGTATTTTACTTTGCCAGCAGTGAACAAGAATGGCACAATAATAAAAGAATCTATTCTATTCTATTCTATTCTATTCTATTCTATTCTATTCTATTCTATTCTATTCTATTCTATTCTATTCTATTCTATTCTATTCTATTCTATTCTATTCTATTCTATTCTATTCTATTCTATTCTATTCTATTCTATTCTATTCTATTCTATTCTATTCTATTCTATTCTATTCAATTCAATTCAATTCAATTGCTTTACAGAATCAGACAGAAGCACCCTTCTGGTCCTCACCAATGCTACCCTGAACTAGGTTATGGTTATATGGGACACACACAAGCTCATTAAATTCGCGTGAATTCATTTCATGTCGTATTGTTTACTTCCCTATCAAGTTAAAACATTATCCGAGAAAAGAGTATAAATAATGGCATCATTTTTTTTCTATTGACAGCAATATTTCATATCTCTTGGTCACTGCACCATCGTGAATGGATTACAGTCACACGACTTCAAGAAGAGGTCAATATAAACCTTTTTTCTCTAGTGGCCCGTTCGAGCCGCTACAATCTTTACATTTCAAATTTTGGTGGCCCGAATTTAAAAGGAACCATATCAATCTATTTCAAATCCTAGTTGCCCAATCAGGACACCAAAAGATATCCTTTTTTTTTCATATTTATTTGACAAGTTTAAAGTCTGACAAGTTTAAGGTCAAGTTGTTTATTTGTTTTGCTTTGTACTTTCTCTGTTCTGTTTTGCTTTGTTTGGTAAATATTGTTGATTTCTTGTATTTTGTTAAAATTGTTTAAGGGCTTTGTGTCTGTTTAGAAAAAGCACTATATAAATATTGGTTATTATCATTTGGTGGCCAAGCATAAACTTTTGGTGGCCTATGGCAACCGGGCCACCGGGCCACCGGGCCACCAGGACACCGGGACACCGGGCCACTAGACCACCGGTATGAAAATGTTGAGTCAGCATACCAGCACATACCTGCCACATTGTTTATTGCACCTGGTCCTGGGTTTGGAATATTACTGCGGGCGTCGGCGTCTTCCAGCGGACAGAGGTCGTTGGAACTCCACTGCCGTAACCTCTCCCTCCACTGTTCCTTGTCCCGTACTGAGTACCCTGGGTTCATCACCACCACCATCCATAGCAGACCTGGGGGAGAGACAAAGAGATGACGAGACACTGAATATATATATATATGCACAAGAAAAATGGAAGAATAAAACATATTTATCTATATATATCTATAAACTTTTTTCTCTTCTTTTATATATCACATTAATTACATTCTGTATTTTTATTTAACCCATCTGTTCTGCATCAGTGCACTCAGACCTGCATGCATGAAGTGGTATATGAATGTTATTCATCATTCTTCTTTATTTATCTATTAATATTATTCATTTATCTATTTATTTATCAATAGTACTAGCAGTTGTAGTAGTAGTAGTAGTAGTAGTAGCAGTAGTAGTATCTTCCTATCTACCTGTATCCTATATTATGGATATGAAGCAAAGGTGTTTTTTTTTTTTTGGGGGGGGGGGGGGTTCAATGTTTTGATTTATGATTTGTTATTGGAATAGATTGGAAATGATTTGCCAGTTTTCAAACCACCAACACTGTTATGCACATTTTAGCACTTTAAGTTGATATTCATCTATCCCATATTTTCCTCCAAAACATACATTTGAGATGGCAAATGGAAAAATATGCAAATATGAGGAGAAAACGACAATGTCCACAATGGTAATGTCTACCACCAAGAAAAAAAAAATATCTAAAGAATCCATCTTGAAAACAAGAGTATCTATAGGCATCCTCTGCTCTGAAAGAGACTTGAGGAAAAAAAAGAGAGTATAACTCTGCATTGAAAACAGCAGTTACATTTTGAAAGAATGCAGGAAAAAGTGCAAACATCTAGGACTGCACTTTTTATCATTTCATGCAGCCACACAAGATGAAATGAGAATCACTGCGGCGAATCTCATTTTTCTCCTGTTGTGGCCCAAAAGTACGAACAGATGCGTTACGACACGTGTTCCACTGCTACGGAAAAGTGACGAAAGACAAAGAAAGAAGACGAGAGCGACTGGAGCTCTGGGAATCGCCAGAGACCCTCCGCACCTTTCTGATAAGCTCGCTTTTCTCGAGCCAAATTTCTGATTTTGAGGAGTGAAATGATAAGACGGACAAATGGATTTGTTTGAGAGAGATTTCCTTATAGTCATTTTTTTTTGCCCTTTCTCTCAAGTTCTGGTTGAATTAGATCACGCCAACACATTAATCCAATCTCCACTTCTTAACATGCACAGTCCCACTGGAATGTGCATGGGCCTTCTACTTTTTTACCTCTCTTGACAATAGCTACGATGTTTCTGATGAGAAGTGTCAAATTCCTTCTCAGGCTGCTTTCGGTTTGATAAGAGTTTGTTTCATTTTCCAAACATTCTCCGAGCACATGTCATTGTTTTGTGTGTTTGATTGGACTACTAAACCAAAGGCAGCTTGAGCATTGAGTGATGTTTCGCAGTAAATCATATACTTTGTGGATGTGATGTACGTGTTTCGTTACATGCTGCATGAGTTGCTGATGATCTGCATTGCGACCACTCACACCTGCTGTAAAATATACCATTACAATTTAGGCGTGCAAATTTCTGCTTGATCCATTTTCCGATTCTGACGGAAAGCATCACAAGTAGAATAAAAAGACTGTGATGTTTGGGGATATGTGTTCCATCTCCACAACTGATTTGCTGGACTGTGCATCCATGCAAATTCAGATGACAAGAAAACTTTTGTTGGATCTTCCACGGCGTAATCTGTGCATGGCCATGGTCATCCAACACACAGTGCAGCCCCACCCCTCCCCCCCCAAAAAAAAAAAACAAAACTGACCTAGTATTCGCAGATTTCATCACAAAGGTACATGTATGAGGATGGAGCTCCAGAGATTCCCAGCGTTCCACACCAATCTGACACCTGAAGGTGGAATTATGCAACTTTTGGTGTGTTGGTGGTGTTAAGTCAAAACAGTCCTGGGGGTGTTTCATAAAGCTGTTCGTAAAGTTACGAACAACTTACGAGCGACTGGTGATTGGTTCTTGTGCTAAATTATAGAAATTCTGATACATATAGCACATCAGAACTGATCACCAGTCGCTCATAAATTGTTCGTAACTTTACGAAGAGCTTTATGAAACAGGGCCCAGCATGCCTCATTGCTGTCCAAAATGAATGAAGACAATTTTGGAATGTACAAAAACATAGTCCCTTGCAGTTGGACCAGTGTTCTTTACTCTACAATAATAATCTGCTTTTCCTAATGGCACTGACACAGACATCAGCTTGGCAATATATTCAAAAGTATGCATCACGTCGCTGAGGAAACGTGAAACGACTGACGTTTTTTGCCATAAAATAAGGCAATGAAAGCAGCGTCGGAACGAGTCGTGGAGGCTCTATCATCTCTTGATGGGGAACGTCGGCAAAACATGTCGCCTGAATGTATCATTTCACCCGTGCGCCTACACGAGGAATTCCTTTTTTTTCTTTTGATAAGGTGTCTGATAAGCCCTATCTGCCTGTGACAGATGGGTGACACAAATACATGCAAGACCATCCAAATCTCAAAGACAATCCATGAAGATTTGAGAAAACGTTTTTCAAAGAAAATCTGGTTGTCGATAACGCCAGGCCAAAGAGATTCGCGGTGAGATTGATTGATGATATTGACAGTGATATCCTTTCCCCAGAACAGCTGGGATGGCACACTTCTTTCCTCAGATAACCTTAACCCTCACACCTGAAACAAAAATCAAGTCAACAAAACAAAGATGCTGTCCACTGGGGAGGGGGGGAGAATATCACATGTCTTTTAACGACATTGTAATTCTGAAACACATCATCATTCTGAGCTTCCATGCAATTCATCTGTTCTCATCACGCACTTCTTCTTTTCTATTCCTATTTTCATAGATGAAAACTACAAGTCCTACTGTAAAATAATACAGCGGATTTGAACACTAGGATTTGACAATGCATATAAAATTAATTCTGATATTATTCACTCTTAGTAGAAAACAAATTCATTCAAAAAAAAAATGCTCAAGCTTAATGAGATACGTAAAAAAGAATGCATTTTGCATTGCAGTCCTCTAAAATGACCCCATTTGAAACTATCATGTACTGTAAAAGTGGATATTTTCGCGTGACTAATTTTTCACACTCGGCGGGATAAGAAGAGTTTCGCGTGTTTTTACTTCCGCGGAATCATGACATCAACTATTGGAACATATGGCAAGAAAAACTATTCGCGTGCTTTTATTTCCGCGCTAATTTCGGGTTGCGTGAAAATTTCAACACCGCGAATATGTCCACTTTTACAGTATATTGTTCTGTTGAGAAATGAGAAGGAGGAGCTAGGAGGCAGAGGAGAGGAACTTCATGGGTAAACCGTTGCCCCCCTGGAAGACCCCAGGTATGGCAGAGAACAATGTTTCCTGTGTAAGGAATGTCATCTACTTGGCCATGGGAAGAGGAAGGAGCGGCAGGAGGTGACAGGTTAGGATGGACACAGAGGGCGCCGCTCCTCTCAAACCTTCTGCATGCACGGCAGTAAATTTAAAAAAAAAATGATAATAATAACAATGTGACTAGAACTCCGCAGAAAATATATGCGAGTTCAGCAATGTGTGTCTTTGAGAAGGATTCATCGCAAGGAAATTATTTGTGGAATAAATAGAGTGGCACAATGGCAACAGATGAGCAATGGTCTGAATGACAATTGTCATATAAAAGTGGGCATTATGAACATTTACCAAGAAAAAAAAAGAGCAATTTAAGCCAAAGCCACACAAACACACCGTCACGCTGGCCACTGGAGGAGATTATATCTGTCCAATTTATCTTCTTCCATCGACAGAACTAAAAATCCTCAAAGGCAATCATTTTGCCATGATTTATCACTTTTATAGAATTGTTCATCTCTCACATGAAATGGGCAAAAATTATGACTCAAGGTACTCACCACTGAGACATTTTGATTTGTCACCCTTCACATTCCTAATGACCAAAAAATGTGATCATTTTTCGTGATATGTCTGTTAACAATTTTTTTTTTCATTTTTGTTTAATTAGTATCAACATGAATCATTATGCACAGTTACAAAGTAGCTATATCAGCTAATTTTTGCCTTGCATCAAAGAGCTTGCAGCATAAATAAGCTAAGAGAGATTTGAATGAAATATGAACATGTTTAAAAAGTGGGATCTATAATACAGAAAGGAAAATTATGCTCAGATGCAAATAAATCATCAGGGTATGCATTCAAATGGCCAGCATGTGCTTTTGCCACTCAGCATTTGCGTGAACAATGGGGAAAACATATCTATGGAGACCCCGCCTTTCACAATCATATCTTGATATTCGGATGTCTGCGAAAGAGCACTCCCCTTTCTCAATTTTATGACGGCTACTGGTTTACTGGCAAAATGTTTCAGCAGACAACAGTTGTTTCCACTTTCACTGCATGAGACTGTCATCTCATCTCCTGCAATGAGTTAAGTACTGACACACTGAACAGCAAACAAGCACATGATCTCATGAAAAGGGGGTAAGAATCTATGAACATCCCCCCCCCCACAAGATAAGCAACTATCAAAACTGCAATAGTTCAAGAGTTATTTGATGAGTTTTGTTAAGTGAAATCACAACTAATGATACTAGGAAGTATCTCTGCCTTTTGTCAAGTGTATACATTGGTACTTGGTATCACGAATGTTGGTATAAACATTTTTTTTTTCTGGATTACACTAAATGATCAAAGTTGATGTTGGCAACAAGACGCCCTCTACAAAACGGATGGGAGAGGGAGAAATTATGAACAGACTTTGTCATAGAAAAGTAAGCATTCTGACCAAGAAATCATACGGCAGAATTGAGAAGAAAATGGCTTCAGTGACGTCTTTGAGTGCATGCGTCCACAGTCTTTACAAATGCCTGCCTTGAGTGTGATTGTTGCCTTTCTGGAGGTTTGTGAGGGAAGTATTGACGGCCTCGTTGGACATTTTATTTACCGACACGAGATCAAACACGAACGCTGAGACTACTCATGAGATGCACAAACAAGAAGGGCAGGGACACACGCAGAGCTCAGCTCTCGCCACACCAACGGCTATTTGAATGACCTTTACATATCCACATCAGGCTCCATGATGGTGGCGTAAATACTGTCGGCTAAATGAGCGGCTAATCAATAAGGAGGCTCTCTGATGACATCAGCCTAATGTGCGGCTACACGTCGTCATCTGACGGCCGCGCGGACGTCAGTCGGCCCTTTCAAATGAAACCGATGTAACGTCAACGCCATTGTGGATCTCCTTCAGCGCTTCTCTTTCTGGCCAACACAACTATCTCGAAAAACTTTACACAACACGTCAAAAATTTTCTCCTCTTCCTTATCCATCCTCAGAAAATCTGAAGTTAAAACCTTGCCATTTCGTCAATTCCATCATGACAAGTTTCTCCAGACAACAGCATTATTGAGACTCACTTGAACTTTGCGGAGCCTTACCCTTTTAGTTGTTGTCCGACGAAGCCGACATACGTACATCACGTGCGTAAATCAAAACAGCAACAAACAGCTCCAAAATATTGACCACAAAGATAAAAGACAAAACTGCATGGAAAAACATTGTAGAGCTGTAGGTGTTGTTCCAAACGGAGGAAATGAACGCATTTACTTTCACTGTTTTCTTGCTGTGGTTCTTGCTCTTGTTATTGTTGTTGAAAGTTCATGAGCAGTCAGATAATGGTATCATAACAGAAGGTGTAGCCAGTATATGATGTACTTGCCCGACCCAAAGCAATGAAAACAATTCTTGAATATCAACATGTTTGCTTGTAACTGCTGTCATTGCATACCCTGACTAGCATGACATTAAAAAAAAGGAACAAACTTGCTTTTCTGACGTGAGAGCTTAACATTCCGACAATCAAATTTGACATAACCTCTAGATCAGCCACAATATGAAACCATAACATCTTTTTGCGCATGTATTTTCCTAACAGACCCTAACATCATGCATTGCGAGTCATTTTACTTCACTTACTACATACGTATCATGTACATTTGCATTTAATGATTCCACTGATATCGATATGGATCTTGGATTCTGCAGTGCTACATTTTGTCATCTGGAGAACACACAGTGAGATGTTGTCTGGGACACCGATACAGTTGGAACTGAATCGTCTCAGGTACATATTACCTTGGCTGACCTGCTGAACTTTGGCACCAAAAATTAATGGTACACATTGTTTGCTCTAGTTGTGTAAAGTGTTTGTCAGACATAACAGGTGGGCGTACAGCTCACCAGTTCTCATGGTCTCCACCATGGAAGATTTCTGAACAGCATCTCCGCTTGAATGTAATTTGGAATGTGCCAACTTAAGAGCAATAACCCTTGTCCGAGTTTCATGGCCAGATGCACCTATTCCCAAACTGAAATAAGGTTAGACGATGGTGTTTGCTAAGAACTTCTTTGGTGAATGCATGCTGTAATACAGTTTGATTTGTGGTGATGTGCTGGAATATGTACCTGTGCCACACATGGCACACAATTGTCCTAAAAGGTTACTGGTCCTCTCCCGCAATTTCCATCCTCGATATTGTCTGAAGAGGACATCTGATGTCAGACAAGCATTAGACAAGCTTGAGCTCAAGTGGCAAAGATGTCTGCCAACATGAACATTTACTCACATTTTTTTCTATTCCCCTGGAGTTTTCTTTTATTGCTCTGAAAACCTTGCTCTCACCGAAGACACAAATGATTTGAAGCGTCATTTGAATATTTCATCATGTTCATAAAACAAAGATAGTGATGTATTTCTCCCTCATGAGATATCTTTTTATAATAAACTACAACTTGTGGTTATGACCATTATTTTCAACATGCATTCAGATTTAAAACTTTATAGCTTTGAAGCCTCACCAAAATCAATCGTTCCATTTTAGACTACTTAAAGCAAAAACATAAAGAAGTTAAAGTTTGATTTCAACTGACCTCCTTGTTGAAGTTTAAATTGCTGTGTAGCTCATTTGTGTGTGTGTGTTCTAAAACATTTTGATGGTGTTGAACTAAATATCTAACTGTTTATTAAGTACAATAACACCAACAAATAAACAATCAATACAAGTTATAGAATATCAAATAAATGTTGAAAGTGCATGGACCATCCTTCCATTGTCTGGTTAAAAGATTCTATTTCTGTTGGACACCTAAGAAATATTTGGCAAATATGAAATGTTTCCTACATGTATGATGAACAGTATTTTAAGCAGTATAAAGAAAGGGCTTTAATCTGTGTGTACACTATAAGTAGCATTCTATTGATCAATGCTACAAAATCATGGCAGAAAGATATGATTAATATTCAAAGGGGTGAATATTTGCTATGATAGTTGCAATCTTTATTTGTACAGAGGGTTACAATTGCTAAAAAAAAAAATAATAAAATCTGTAATAGCACATACTGCAGTGTTGTTTGTAATTTTTACACTTGACTCCTGGCTGCCTACTGCTCTAACTGCCTACAGCCCCGTGGATGTCATTTGAATTTGCTGAGAGAAGAAAGATGCGAATCCCGCATTAAGGGTGGAGGAGGCTTGCCTCAACATCCAGAGCTTGTCTCAATGCCCAGAGCTGACAGAGGAAGGTCATCGCCATGGGATACCGGGATGAGGGACAAAGGTTATATAGCCCTTCCTCCTCGAAATGTATGGCCGGTCACTCTCTCTTCTTCCCACCTATCCCTGCTCTCATTAGGTAGATGGGCATCTCGCACTGCTAATCAATGGCAATCAACGTTTGGTTACTGATGAGGAATCTGGATTAGTCTTGCACGCACAGCCATTTCATCAAATTGTACAATGTACATCAATTCGGACATAGAGAGGCAGCTTTCAGAGTTTGTCATTAATTACATGTAAGAGACTGGAGTGGAGTCTCTGTTTCCTCCTTTCCCTCTCTTAGTCTTACTCTAAAGCACAAATGGAACTCATTTGTGTTTACTTTCAGTCATAGCAATACTTCCTTCTCTTGTTCTGGTCAGTATTGTTTACACAATGAGTGGCAGTCTGATACAAATGCATGCCTGACAAATATGGCAGTTACTTGCTGTGTGCATGCATGACTCGGAGCCTGCTGTTAATTAACCCATTGAGGACGAGTCCCGAGTATACTCAGGCAAGTGTCTATGGGAAATGCATGTTGTAGCAAAATCAGCCCATCATCAATGGGTTAAAGAGTGGTGGCAGTGAGTTCGCTGGATATACCATGAACTAAGGACATGGAACCTCAGGCATCTGTAGCTTTTCAAATTTCCAGGAAAGAGACCTAAAATTTGATTAGCACTTCCACACTCCAGTTACAGATTTAAGCAAAACCAATCTGATTAAACACTGCAGTACCACAGTGAATATGACCATCACCTCAGCACTATCTTAATATAGATACCGCCTTCTTGCAGCTCCCTGAGATGTGACCATCAGTCTCCCCTCATACAACACACAAGGAGAGCACCTTTCCAGAAATGTGTAAGTGTGATAAGACGGGACATATCCATCTGCCCAACACAAGACCGCCCTCATCCTTGAGATAGGAGGGTGGTGCTGCCCTCTACATCAGACGGTCGACCCGCAACGACAGAGGCGGCATTACTTACGCATGCTGATTGAAGCGCCCAGTAAATCTCTATCTGCTTGCTGCCATAATGAAGTACCTCGGCTCGGCTTGGCAGGCGCTTTCATCTATTTGTAAATGTGTCGACCATGGTCGCACGACAGGAGGAGTTTGCACGGCCTGAGCTAACATTTTCCTCAAAGAGTCCTATCGTGGTGGGACGTGTTTCCGCGGCGACAGCAATCACAGCCAGCCCCCATCCACACCCCCCCCCCCCACCTTGTCTCGTTCGTTTTGGAGTGGCGGAGTGGGTAAGAGTAATGCATTTGGTTGCAGCGTAGAGTTTCACTGATGAGGCACACTGGCTGAGCTGCTTTAATGCATGCACAAACATCGCATCCGTTTCACATGTGACTGGTGAATATTTAGAGCTGGCATGCTACTTGTTGGAAAATGGAAGATTGGATCCACTGGGTTGTGAATTTCTTCCCTCCTCTGTTTTTTTTTTTTCATGAACTACAGCCAAACTGCCATGAAAAATAAGGAGACTCACTTAAATTCCAGAGCTGTTCAGATTGGCGCGGCAAAATGATTATTCAAATGAGCAAAGGAAGCTGATCCTTCTCCGGAGAGACTCGGCGATCTTGTGTCGTTCTTGTAATCAAAATTTCAGTTTATCTCAGCACTCAACTGCATGCTGTCACGGGAATTCATGGAAATCTTTTTTTCCCCCTTACTTTCTACTTGAAATAAATATGACCCCTTAGTGACAAGATGGGACACCTTCTCTGCTAAAAGAGAGAGGCAAGGCATTGCTAACTTCAACATTTGTGAACATTTTGTCGGCTGCATGGAGTGGAAATGTACATATAGTGGCGACCCTGTCCGCAAAAAGAAACGCTGCTACCACGGAAACGTCCCCGGCCCAATCTCATCACTTGTAAATGAGCTCACAACCTACACACCATCCATAATTCATGCCGCGTTACATGCGACATAATATTTTTCCCCCCATTCCTCCCCGCAAATCGAATGAGGCTGGTCGGGTGTAAGATGATAAACAGCGACATCTTCAAGTGCCCGGTTGCCGTGGCAGCCCAAAAATTTGCACAAAAATTTTGACAGGTCCTTCACATTCTTTGCTCCAAGGATATTTCCTTGTAAATGAATGCAATTTGGACATCAACTTATCTTGAATTTGCATGTTGTGGAAAAGAGGCATGTCTCAATATCTCAACAATGGGGAAAACATGCAGCAATGGGTAATGGTCTTGTTGGAATGAAGGCAGCCCCCATTTCTGTCAATCCATGCATTAGATAAGAAATCAAATAAAATGCATTTCATATCATCGAGCCATTTAATCAAGAGCTTTCCCTTCAAGCACTGAGAATTATTATTTTCTTAAATTATAATACACCCCTCTGTCACAAAAAATAATAATCAGTGTGGATAGAATTTCCTGACTGTGACTTGAGTGAAAAAGCATCAAGGTATTGGCACATGTCTTTCATCCTCAAATTGGCAACGCGTGGGATCATCAGCTGGGCGTCTCATGCCCGGAGCATGGAGGGCGAAAATATGAATTTATGTATAACACGGACATGAAGCATCCCAAGTGGCCACTACAACACACTCCATCAAACGAAGAGGAAGAGAGAACTCACAAATGGACATACATACTAATTTGCATGCCCGCTGCAAAGGGGGGCAGCCGCTGACGTTACAACACAACGCACGGCGGCTTTCGCATGCAGAGGCAGGTACGGCTGCCATGATAGCGTCTTTCCTGTGGGGATGTCTCGCTCTCGTCGGTAATGGTATCTGGGCCGGCTGCTTGTATCCTCAGCCCTGGCGAAGCGTAATTCTAGCCAGCCGCTGAGAGCCGGGAGCCGGTTGAGGGCCTGCGACTCTAATCAAGCGGCGCGCGGTTGTCGGGTAAGATAAGGGTAGACAAGGCCAAAAGCCGGGATGTACGAGTGTAGTCTTGGTAGGACAGCCTTTTGCTCTTCTTTTCCTTCCATTCCATAGTATACAAATATTAGTATACAAAGTGGGCAGCAGTATTTCATTCCAGGACAAGAGTGGATTGGACTATCATCACACTTTTCCAAGCATATTATTAGCATGTGCCTGGGGTTTTTCAGCATTGTGTTTGGCAGGTTGAAAAGGAACTGGAGTAGGCTTTATGGTACAGCATTTTGTATTGAAATTCTGCTTTGTATATAAACCTACTATATTCTACGTTATGCTGATATTATAGTATTTTCTAAAGCAATGTAAAGAGTGCTCTTGCCATGAATTTAACATTTTGACTGTCAATGGTAGCCAGATATCCAGCCTGTTTAGTGTGCAAAGTGCAATTATATGAAACTCAATCTATTCTATTTTTTTTTTCAAAACTCTCACATCTTCAAAAGAATAGAAAAAAAGATCCTACAGTAGATTCAAATGAGCACACGTGAGTCAAATGAAAGATCATATCCCTCTTACCAACTGATAATTGAAATAAAACATTTTCCAATCCTACACTCATGTTAAGGTCAGTAAAGCACTTTAAAGTCACAGTTTGATACTCCCAAGGACATTTTCCTCCTAAATTTCCAGAGAGTAACGCAGTCTTTGGCGACAAAATTCCTAGAAAACCACCAAAACTTGATAATCATGACAGCATGATTTGTAAGTAAAAGAAGAAGAAAGGAGGTATATGACACTCTGAGTGTCCCACATTCACAAATCTATGTTGTTATGTTAATCCCACTCCCTTGAACACTCTTTCTGCATTCAAAATGCATTCCATTCAGCAAGTCTATTACAAATACAACATAAGTAGTGTCTTCAATCTACTGAGACAAAGAACCAGTCTCTTTCAAGAATTGACTTTTATCGCAAAGAATATCATTTTAAGTTGATGTGATTCATCTTAACGACATACGTGCCAACAGATTCCCGATGCCTAGCATGAGTCGGGTGCTGAAAATGTTCAACTATGTACTCGCATCAAGCTGCATCATCAGGTGTACACTCTAAATTGATTTAAAATCTACCCTTTATTGCAACTGATTGACAAATTGCCCAAATGAATTTGGATGAATTTGAATCTACCCTTTTTCGGGCTAATTATCCAATGCTGGTTAGAATGGAAGGCATTTTTTCTTTTTCTTTCTTTTTCTGGTTGTGCACGAATGTCTTTGCTCAAACTGCATATCATGAAGGAAATATCAAATACTTGATTCAAATGCAAAGTGAATCATGATCTTGATGTCACCTCAGCAAAAGCTGAACATTCCTTCTCATGATACAGTGCGCTTAATGAGCAGCTAGATTTCATTAAAAAAAATGATCCCCAGATTAATTATAGGATGTCGTTTATTACAGATGATTTGGGACTGTATTATGAAATAGCACAAGTTAAAACAAAATACTGCAGTTCTCTATAATAATCAGAAATACAAAATATCAAAGGAAGAAAACTAAATATCTTTCTACAGACAAGGCTAACAAATTTGATTACATAATCAATTATACTAAATCAATTCAAGTGACTTTGACCTTACACTTATTACGATATAACCCTCCTTCGGACAGGTATTATAAAATGTACATTATATTTCTCTTATGTGAGTCAACTTTAAAAGCCATTGAATTATCCTAGTCAAAGTTACATGGTATTTGTCAACTTGTTTGAAATAAATCTATGACTTTTTGGCCCCCCCCCCCTTTCACCTCTCTGGATTCTGGAGCCTTAAAACATGAGTGTACAGACAGTTTGTTTCTGCACTTAACTATCAAAATGCATCACATGTATGCATTATTAGTACCCAATGTGGTTGTCTGTCTGCCTCCTAGTGCAGGAACAAGCAGCAGCCTTAGTCCCTGCATATGGAAAAATGTGTCAGCACTCAACGTCAGTTCATCATCATCATCATCATCACCTTCTTCAGTGAGTGCATGTCAGAGAGAGAGAGAGCACAAAACCAATCCTGGTTAATTGCATAATGGACATAGATGGATGGGGTTACATTATGTAATTAGTGCAGCTAAATAGATTTACACAGGTACAATAAGTGCTGGCTCAATCAAGAAATGACACACAACGGCTCGTTAACCAGCATAAACTCATAAGTCCAACAGATGAGAAAAGAAGAAGGAGCCGGTTGGGGCTCTGCCATGTCAAAAAGGCACACCTGTATGTTCCTAAGATTAAGCTCTACTTTCGCTCAGTGTAATCTATGCAGTCTCATCAAATACACAACAGTGTGATAAAAAGGCTCAAGCATCACACACTGAAGATGCAAATCTGCAGTCAACTGGCTACCCAGCAGAGAAGATATGAAATGTTTAAAACCTGGTCATAGTTTAGGCAACTGGCAATTCACTACCTGTAAGACATCACCTTGATCAACACTATCAAATTGATATTGTAGAAAATAATGATGCACTCTAATTCACCTACTTGGCTTGAAGTACATAGGATGGACACATATTAATAAGTCATAAGGGTGGATTTTCTTACCTATCCCTTATTTGAAAGCATGATAGTAATATGCGATGTTTCTTTTCAAATCACTTCAGAAAGAGACATATTACTCAATTTTGCTTGAACTTCACAGCAATCACAGGGTGCCAAGCATAATTTCAATTTCCCTTAATTAGTGTGCAACTGATTTATCAGGAAAAATTTTTTCCTATATACCTTAAACTTGCAGGCAGGCAAGCAACTCACAAACAAATGCACCAAATTTCAAGGAAAGGACAACAACCAATATGATATGGGATATCATGGCAAAGCGATGCAGGTGTATCATGCAGTGATTCGGAACATGACTGTTTAATCAGAATAAAAGCAGTAAAGGGCATCATATCAGAGGATATTTCACCGCTTGCCATATGGGCGTTCTGCAAAGGCCCCAAATTTTTTCAAAGGCGAGAGTCCATTCACATAATTTGCCCTAAGGAGGTACACGCTTGCCCCCTACAGCAACCAGGGAAGTGGGCCAGTAGGTTTGAAGCACCCTGCATTTATCCTGAGGAGCCACTGAGGCTCAGTGGGTAAGACTATGGCCTCCCAATCGTGAGGTCCCTGGTTTGAGTCCCCTGGAAGCAGCTGTTGTGCCCGTAGGCAAGGCAAGTCATCTTCATTCCCTAGTTCTCTAGATTTGTCTTAGCGCCATCGGTCCCATGGTTGCGTGATCATATGCTCCTATACCCCGTTTACACTACGCACAAAAGGAGGTTCTGAAGCCTCCTATTGCAGCTTCGAGCAGCCTTTTCGGCTCATTATACAATCAGAGAGAATTCAGAAAAGGAGATCTGATTAGGTCTGATCAGGTCATGTCTTCTTCTTCTTGCTTATGAGGCAGCAGCAGCTAAATAATGTCCCTCAATTGTTGTAGCCAAGTTACAGTCTCTGGAGTAGGGTGCTTTAGGTCCATACTGTCAGGAGGGCGGAGATCAGGGCACTCACTCATGATGTGTTGAGCAGTCTGTTCTGGTGCACCACACTGGCAAGCTGCTGACAGGCGTAGCCCCCAACGATGCTAGCTGTATTGAAACGTCCAACTCCCGTTCGAATCCAATTTAGAGACACCCACTCACTCCTTGGGAGGTTTGCTCCTGGGGGGACAGATGTATTGGGCGTGACAACGAGTTGGGCAGGTTGTTGGGTGTCTTCCCAGCTTGTTCTCCATGTCTGGCAGATGTTGAAGTCTGATTTCTGGAGTTCAGACGTTTCAGACGTTTCAGACGTTTCAGACGTTTCAAACGTTTCAGACGTTTCTGGCAGATGTTGAAGTCTGAAACGTTTCAGGTCATGTCATAAACAGGGGGTGCTTCAGAGCCTCGGCTGCATTATAAATGCTAAGGGGTTCGAAAAGTTGCCATTTTACTGACCAGGAAAGTATTCACTGAATGTCATCGCCAGCTAACACAAACAAGCCATTGTCGTGACCAACCACCACTAATAAATGCAACTTCACTTGCACACTTTCAAGCTCAATCACATTTGTAGTTTTGTAAGAATTCAAAAGCCCACGCCATGTATTGGAGGGCAATTTGGTTACCATGGGAATGGAGCCAGTCGGGCCTGCTTGGGCAAAACCAGCGCGAGCAGTTTAAACAGACAGGAGACCGCTTTTCCAAGCGGACTTTCAAACCTTCTCAAGGAGACTCTGAAACCCGCCTGCAGTATAAACTACACTGTAGGTAAATAATGGCTTCCTTAGTGTTGAACTTTACAAATCAAAAAACAAAAAACCGAAAACTGCCAGATTTCCCATCTCAGGTCTACATTGTATACAGAATTCTCTCACCCTTTTGCTGCTACCTAATCCTACTCTTCCCCACTCCTCCCTCTCCCATTCTCTCCTCCCCCCCCCCCTTTCCCCCCACACACCATTCCCCTATCACAAACTCTTCCTGCTGAACTGTACATGACGATCCGACGACATGTGGGTTTGATTCCCGGTGTTGGTGCGGCGCACAGACAAGGTAGATGAAGTCATCAACTGTCAGACAGACAAAGAGCGTGCAACATTCATGTTCTTCCTCCCCAAAACCATCTGGCTTCACTCCGGAGCATCGTCCACTGGGTATAGCCTCGTGGCACCACCGGCTGCCTGCTGCCATGATGCGGCATAACATTCAACATTCGTTCGCCGCGACTCCCACGTCAATGTTACCGGAGCGTTTCAATTTAAGAATCACGGTCTATGACACTATTTGCCCCCTCCCCTTCAAAGTGAATATAATGGCATGAAATTCAACAGATCTGTGAAACTTTGCAGAGACAGAGAGGCAAGTAGGCAAACAGAAAGAAATGATAATCCTGTTGAGTGTGGTGGGAAATTATACAACAGGATGTCAATTAGACCACGCTCAAATTCACTAACTTGGAAATATATCTCCCCCTCCTTTTGTCATGTCATCTATCCTGAAGCATCTGTCATACACCTGTGTTAGATGGTGTGCAAGAAAGTGGTTTTCTTGATTAATCTTAAAGTTTTGCTTTTTTTTTCACATAGAAAATATTTCCCTGTGTCTATTTCAAAATGCATCTTTGTTCCTGACATGTTCCCTATGGTCTGTAGCCATTTGACAATGATATTCTATAACAACAAAAAGTAATAATGATAATAATAACCCAACTGTGGGATCTATATTGACATTAGATTTTCCTAAATTTGATTGTGAGCTTTCAAAATATATACATGCTCACTTTTGAAAGGCCTTGCACTGACATGGATTCACACATGCACACATATATTTGTATTCATGGATCTCGTTGATGCAGGACACGTCTGTGCATTTATGCACAAATACCATAGATTCGTACACACGCCACTCCATATACGAGTGTCAAATCCATTAAGTACACCTGCTAGTACGACTGTATCAATATGTAGCCTCGTTCCCAGTCTTGGGGGATGAGGATATACACTATGTATATTTGACCTTTACACAGTCTAATCAAATCAAATGCACCAGGCTGTGAAGAGACTATCCTTTCTGATTTGTCAAGCACGTTGATACATACCAGGAGACTGCCAATCTTACAGAAAGGGGGTACAATATACTGACTGAGCATGCATACAGGTAGAAGGGGGTCGGCAGGTTGAAGCAGGATAGGGGCAAGCAGTCTGGAGAAGCATCTTGTGGCACCTGGCATGAGTCGTCAAGACCCTGTTTCTTAAAGCACAGGAGCACCAGAGGGTCAGCTGGAGAAATCCCAGCTTAAATACCAAATCCGGCCAATGACATCATCCTTAAAGTTGTGCATCACTTGATTCTGACGCCCAACTTACAAAGTTCCCCCCCTGGTAAACACAAGGGGACTCGATATATTATACAAGGCACATGAACTCAAGACCATGACAGTTCCCTCGTCAGAGATTGAGTGGGGACAACCGGGAGTCACAGCTGGGCCATATTTGGGCAGCATCATTAGCCTCAAAATGGGAGGTGAAAATGAGGTGGCGAGAGGATGGGAAGGGGAGGGGCAGGATGTGCAGAGGGGCGAGGGAGAGGGCCGTCTGTGCCTCCTCTTCTTCTCTCGCACAATATCCCCCTAAAAACAAGGTGGTTAATTAACTTGATTCCTACAGGATAGAGTAGTTGGCCTTGCAGGGAGAGTCGGGAGAACGCATGGGAGCATTACGGGGAAGGGGAACAGGGGGTTAAGGCGGCGAACAAGAGGCCGAGGCATGATTAATCAGTCAACTGTGATTGGAGTAGAACAGGCCGAAATCATCTTTGAGTGGTGCTGATAACGTGATAAGGAAGCGGGGAAAGGAGAGGAAGGAAGAAGGCTGTGAATGCTAACACGCTCTGTGGATGCTGGGACCGACCATTTATTTCTCTTCCTGGAAACCATTCTAGATTTATGTTCCCTTTCCTGCTCCACAATCACTAATTCCTGTCACTTTCGTTTCCATTTCCATTTGCCCCAGCTCTGTAATTTGCGTCAACTCGGAGTAATCCCCGAAAGCGCCCGATGAAAGACAACGTGCTGCGCCGAATTAAAAGATGTCTCATTTGTGCATGGCGTTGTGGCTTGAAGCGCCACAAAGACACGGAGGAAATGTTCTTTAGCAGCTGCTCATTCTTACCAGGGGGCGTGCCACCTCATCCGAAGCCGGCAGAGGGGGAAATCGGGGGGCGCTGACGACACATGCACACAGTGACGCCTGTGTTCTGCCTCTCCGCCAGTGACAATGCCGCGGAGCCAGCCCCTGTTACCACTTCCACAACAGCTGAGCCCGCTGCCGATCGACAACGTTGCTTGCCACGTTTGTCCGCGACACCCATATTCTCGGAATCAGGCAGCCGCGGACTGACTGGAAGCATCTGTCAGGTGGGAATTATGGTGGGGCTCCCTCTCTGGGTGACACAACCCAGTGCAGTTCCCTTTCCTGCGATCTGCCCTCCGTGTATGACTTCGGTCGTATCACTATGTCATCAAACACGGAGTCATTTATGATTCAGCTCACATTACAGCAAACTAGATATGCATCCCACATTTCCTGTTCAATTATGGGGACAAAGAGGCCTCACCTTGTGGTAAAACAGTGAATGAAAGTGAGCTCTGCACGTGGTGTGCTTTTGTACAGATGACCCAAAGTCTCCCTCACCCTCTTCTCTTTCACTGCCTTAAATATAATGTTAAGAGGATCACAACTATATCTGGATAGTCTTAACTTGTGTCTGACTGCCCTGTGCACACAGCGAAGACTTCAGTATTCTCTCACTAAGCCGGGGAAACTTAAGTTATCAATTCATGGCAGGCCCGTGTGCATAACATGTGTAAATCTACCACTTGCCGACAGTAACCTAATAGCTGACATCCTTGGAAACGCAAGAACTCTAGAGCGTTTACGACGGAGTCTCCATGAAAAGTCCTGTAGCAGGAACCCGCGTTTAGTTTCAGCAAATCCTACGAAAAGCCAGAGAAAATTGTCCTTTCCGAAAAGTGTAGCAGAGCTTTGGACTTCTCCATACATTTCCATACAAATTGCATATTAGTGCTGTATGTAACAAATGTGGGTGAAAACATAACATCTGCTAAAAAATCTAGGGAATGGAAAGTGACTAAGGTCAATATTTGTGTTGTTTTTAATGAGCATTTATACTTGAAATTCTTTGAAATTCTGTGCAGAAATTATTTCACAACTTTTTAAACAGCATTCTCCAGCATAGTTGAAGCATTCTAAAGATTACATTTCTTGCACTGCATAGCAATGGTATAGTAACTCCCATCATGACAAGCATGCATGTATACAACTCTGTACATGTTATTCTGGCGTTTTGTTATTGTGTCCATCATCAAGTAAATGAACTCTGTGGGTGTGCATTCTTCATTGTCTGCCGGAAAATTTGAATCCACCATGATCATCTTTGTTTTAGAGTCCGTAGGTTGTTGGTTTTTTTTCTTTCTGCCTCTGCCAGGAAGTGTCACCAGGGGCATTATTCTATTTTGTTACTACTTAAAGCTAGGTTCAGTCTCCCCTAATGTCTCAAATACACATTAGGCTGCCTGCAAGTTGAAGTGGAGATGCAGAGGGAATAGTAAACTGTGGGTTGAAATTTAAGGCACTGTCCTGCAGATATTTCTGGAAAAACAGTCCATTTATTCCTTAATTCCATTATGGTGCCCCACGGTCGGCCAGTCCGCACCAAGACAAGACTGTCCACTCTAATTTTTTGACAGGGAAAAGGCGGGCGGTAAAGGTCAGCCTAACGGACAAACTCATCTTCAAATCAGACATGACTGTGGATCACATACATGGGATAGAGCGAAGGGGGAGCGTGTTTGGAAAAAGGGGGGCATCGGAGTAGGAGGAGGGGTGTCTTTGCGTGACACATGCCCGATTTCAAGGCGGCTATCACCGCCACAGAGGCGATGCCATGCCAGGAAACTGCTGGTTGATTGGGTGATCTCCCGCGGTACTCTTCTCCCTCCCCCCCCCCCTTTCCTCCCTTTTCACATGCCAGTTTTCTGAATCAAAAAACTCAAAGTGCGCCAGGAGAAAATTGTGGGAACAAATTGGCTTACGGTACCGCGATGACTCGTGGTCTCCGTGTCAGATTTTGAGTCAAGATTGTATAGGACTATGCAGCAGCTCTGGCTTGGCTTGTGTTTTATAGCCAGCTCGCTTAGAACTCCAGGAGTATAAGGGGGGAAAAGCTGGCCGGCAAAGCTCCTGTCAGACGAAAATACACCCAGCTATCGCGTCACGCAATGACCAACTTCCTTCGCTGAAACCGTGGCTCCGCCGGAGAGAATCTCTACCCTCTCCCAGCCCACGTGTGCACATGTGTCACGGGTTTCACCAGCTATACGCTGAAGGCCCTCCCTCCTGTCACGGCTGCTCCAGTACTTCCCGCTGGGGGAGGGCGCCCTGTGCCAAGATGCGTACTGAGGTGTCACGCTTTGCCGCTTCCAACACCACGGAACATTCACCACCGTATTCGCAAGACATGAAAAATATAGGCATTAGCCAACTTGAATTTCCATCGGATTTTTCATGATCTTCATTCTATTTCACAAAAATATCACAAACGTGGAAGGGAAGGGGTTGTCAAAAATAGAACTAATTCTCTCTAACGAATATAAATGTAAAAAGCTTAAATAGCAATGGTGCTATTGAATTTCCATTACAATATGTTGACAAGGCTGTGCCAGTGTGCAGCATGTAATCTATTTGATTACCATGAAAAACATGGAGCATTATCTCTATCTCCAAACTACTATAGTTATGTAGACTTTCTCAGCAATTGTTATGTGTTGCATAAGTCAGAATAATTATACATGTCTCATATAACCCATATATACACAGTTTCCATCACTTCCTCATTTTGCAAGTTCATAAAGCAAATAATTTACAAAAATGGCTGTATTACATATCAAAAACAATTTTTGTCAACTCCTGTAAGATTCTAAATGCAATTAACAAATGCTTCGAGAAGTACAGAGTGAAAATTCATCAAAAAGCAGTAAAGCATAAACATCCAGCAATGCTATCACTCGAAGAGGCAAAAAATAAATGAAGGATGGGAAATTTGGAGAACGGTAATAACTTTCACTGCCAAACTAGGGGTTAGGTTGATGCAAGATTTGGCATGTGCTTCTCTGGTGCCTGATGGTATCTAGGCTGAAACTTGTATGGGGCTCATTAACAGAAGGATTGCAAAAGAGGACAATCACCTATGAACATGGTTGCCATGCCATGGTTCACATTTATTCGTCAGGGATTACATGATACAACGTATCACAGTTGTTTCTGGGTTAGTGTCCAAATAGTAGAAGGGGGCCTCTGCCCTACTAAAAACTTGGCTAAAACGACACGATGCCAGCGAAAATTCATTTCCATCCCTCAGCCCTTTCTGCTTATCATCATGGTTTGCATATGACTTTCTGGTGCCTAATTGACCAGGGGGGGCTGACGAGGCGCAAATGGAAAGCACGCACCCAGTACAAACAAATGCAACAGGCCCTGCGAGCACACATGGTGAGGGGCCCCCATGCATTGCCTTTTCGGTGCTGGGAGCAGCCTGAACTTATCTCCCGCTGCAAACACAAACCATACTCGGGAAGCCAGACGCTGCCAAGAGAAACACGCGGGGTCCTTGCTGTCACTTCCATCCACCAAGACAATAAGATTGCGATATGCATCACATCTGATCCCTCTCTATCCTATCTCTCTCTTCCTTTATCTCTCCCTCTCTCTCTCAATATATATATATCTCCCTCTCTCTCTCTCTCAATATATATATCTCTTCCTCTCTTTCTCGCTCACTCTCACTGTATCTGTTTTGAATAGCCCTAATCCGCTGCAATTTGTCCGTCCACGATGAACTCACCGAGAGCCATTTCCACATTCTCTTCCGCAGATAACAGCGGGTAACGTGATTGCTGGCTCTCGCTTTCGCTCCGGGATTCTTGTTCCTCTCTCTCCTCGGCTCAAGATGTACTAGTAATACTCTGAGCATATCAAACCATATGCCTCTATCTAACCACCATCCAATCTTTTATATACAGTATATACAGTACATACGGTACAGATAGATGTATATATATCACTATCTTTTTTGTATCTGTATACCCGTTCCCGATCTTCTCACATTAACCTCTAACCATGGACCTACACATGCTCTAACTACACCTACTCTTCACTTCATCTGCCACCTTACCTCATTCAAGCAACTACCTCCTCCCTCCCCCCCCCCCCAAGAACAGGAGAAGTGATTCACAAATTTTCCTTTCCCCTACATAAGTGATAAAACGGAGAGAAATTCCAATTCAGAGCACTCCCACGGCAAACACGAGACCAAGGAGCTAGCGCCGGAGCACGATGAATCGCTGATTACACCGTGGGCCATCAGCTCTCATTAGTCCCCGCTAATTAAGTCTTAATCAACTTTCTTGGAGCCAAACCTGAATCTGAAATCGGGTGAAAGCACTTTGCGCTGTTGTCACTTTTCCTGAATCACAGATCAATTCCTGCGGACGGGATCTGAAGGAGCAACGGGGGGATGGGGTGTCAAGGAAATCAGCACAGATTCAACAACTATTCTCCCTCCCCCCTCCCCTCCTGAGTAATTACAAGACTTTGCTCTGCCTACACACCAATGGATTAAGCAGCACCCAGAAACACCTTGAAGATTACCAAGGCTTGAAATTTGAATCAGGAACAGAATGTGCAAGTTTCATTTCTTGATGAGCGTGCATCAATCTTTTCTTGCAAGTGACATACATCCACGACAAACAGCAGCTGGAGTCATACATTCTTTTTCCTCTTGGGACTGTCTCAATCAAGGGACTATGTGGTTGTCTTGCCATCCCCACACACACTGCTAAAGCCACTACCATTGTTTACTGGGCAGAAATTTCCCAGTTTATGTTTTTAGAGCCAAAACAACAGAGAAAATGATAATGACAGTCTGTTGTTGAGCCTTACTGTCTCCAGAATGAAGCCCCCTATATTCAATCCAAGTATAACAGAGAGAGCCATATTGTTTAGCATCCTTCAAAACATATGCCATAAAAGTGGATATTTTCGCACAAGTAATTTTTCAATATCTGCCAAGTAGGATGAAGTTTATGTGTTCTTAATTCCATGGAATCAAGACATAATAGAGTGGTACATGACAAGAAAAAAAATATTCATGTGCCTGTATTTTCATGCAAGTTTCTGGTCGAGCAAAATGCATTTAAAAATCCACACCCCGAAAATTTCCACTTTTACATTAAGTGCAATCTACCAGCTTACTTTCAGATACAAGTATACTGGATCCTGCAACGCATCTTACTTATTCGCAACAGAGATCGAAAAGCCACCTACAGATTGGTTATGAGTTGATGAATAGAGTATATCAAGCAAAAACAGCAGTTCATATACCTCATTACAACTGGACATAGGGAAAGACAATTATGAAATTCAAACGTTCACATGATTTTAAAAAAGAGTTGTGGTGGTTGCAACCCCCACATACGAGTTAGATGAAGTAATGGTGTCATTGTATCACAATGAGGTCTTCCAATGGTTGGTACATAAAAATGTTATAAAAGTCAAGTGTTTTGGTCAAAAATTCAGCAACTGTACAATTCCCTTCCCTTTTAGAGTCATCATTACTCAGCTATCACAACTCTGCAAACATCTGATATGAAGGATACAACTCATTCCTCTTAATTTCATTTCAAGCAATGGGAATGAATAAAGTGGTGGATGAAGGTCAGTGGGATATTTGCGAGGCATCATCCAGCATCACTTTGTCTAATTTGCATAGATGACTCTGATTGATATTCACTGTTCTGAAAAAATATTTTCTATCTGGTTTACATGAAAATGTGACTAATCTGCTTGTTTAATCTTCCTCAAATTATCAAGTCCACTGGATAAAATTGTGAATTCTAATTTTCAGTAGGGCCTATCTACTGGCCCAGATTACCAAAAAAGAACAAATATCGGGAAACTTAGGCAATGGTTGTCTTGGTTTAGATCCAGCTTTGTAACGGCAATATTTTTAGCCGATAATAAACAGGAGCTCAACTTTTTCATCCCAGCGAAGGGTTCTGTGATTCTTGGCTGAGGGAGCTCTCGTGAAGTAGACATAATTTCCTGTCCTAAGGTGCAAATTTGGAAGTTGATTCCCAGCTCCATACAGCAGCTCCAACAAACTTTCTCACCTAATTTTACTGCCAATTTCATGACTCACCATCTTTTCGACCAGAAGCACACCAGCATGTTCAAAAAACAATCACAACAATTCCTTTGAGTCCCTTCCAAAACATATAGAGCAAAGTTTAGAAAGATAATTGTTTTCCTTGAGCGGCAAGATAACATCCAGCATGACTCTACTTGTATCCTAACCTAACCTAAACAAAGCATAGATCTGTCTATAAGTCCTTGAGACACTGTATATAAAGGGAAGGGTTTGCCAGTGTAATGAAAGATAAAACCATTAAATAATTGTTATCGAGTTTCTTGGGATAACAAAGAAAAAAAAAAGCTATGCTTCGTACAAATAAAAATGGAAATTTGGCACTGACAAACAAAATGTGGATTACTTGAAACCTTCACAACATACTGTAATTAAAACATGGCAGTAACATACAAACTAACTAAACCATTGCTGAAATCCAATGTGTATTACATTGTGGCAAACTAGACTGGTAGACTTGTCCATAGGGAAGGTGGCCAAGACAAACATGGATCCCTATCCAGAAAGCTGTGATTGGTTGCTATCCTTACAGAAAATTGACTGGCTTAGAGGCTAACATCCATTTGCTGATGGAATAATCATAATGGTAAGAAATTTACATAGATAAATAAATAGATAAATACATGAATATATATATATATATATATATATATATATATATATATATATATAAATCTAAACATAACTGCTCTCATAGAGACAGAGGAGAGAGAGAGAGAGAGAGAGGAGACACACACACACACACACACACACACACAAATATGCATACACTTAATAGTCCCATCCATGGATATATCTGTGGGAGAAGGGCTATGCACTGCCTGTATTAGAAGCATGCACTATCTAGGCATCAAATCTATTATGAGGTCATCACCCCCCTCCCTTCCTAACTGCAGCCTGCATCGAAGCTTAGATAATCTGCATTTCAAAACTGCGAAGATGGAAATAAAACAAACAGGAAAACCCATTTCAAGAGGGAAAACGGAACGGCAAAGCCCTTGTCTGATCGGCGGGTAGTAGTCGCGTATTGCGGGAGATAAGAGCGCATCTTGATTTAGATCAGGTCAGCGCCTGAATCCGCGACACAAAGCTGCACTCTCGGATGCCATCCAGAGATGCATGAATAGAATGGGGAGTGTAGTCCGAAAAAATCCTCACTGAGTGCGATGGGTATCTGCAGGAACTAAAAAGCTGCTAAATAATTCAATTTTGCCATCTACACAGGAACTCCGTCAAATCAAGATGGCCGACTGAGCACAAGTTCAACTTTCCTGAGTATCATAAAATAGCAGAAGGAAAAACGCAGACTGTGCATACAGTTGTATTTTGTTCACATTTGAAATCACCAGTTTTGTAAAACTTGAAATCACAACATTATATGGATGCAAAAGCTCACTGTCGGAATGGATCTGAACCAAAAAATGCAACTTTCGCATCCAGTTGGCAGATGGAATAGATCAGGCTCAATCCTGAGGGAGTTGGGTGACTAGAATCCTGAGTACAACAAAGAAAACCAATTTAATGCCATAAAACCAATCAATGGATAACAATGTTCCCTATTTGAAGAGCTGAATTTGATGCCTTCGGTAATGAAATATGACTTCTTGAGAAATTCAAGTACTGGTTCCCCTTCATCTCAAGGACTGTCAAGAAATTATTACAAAAAAAAAAAACCTCATAGAAATTTGAAAAATAAAGAATAAGAGAAATCACTCCTCCAATAATTGCAGTGTATTCCATATACTGGAGTGGTTTCAATTTGGCCAGCTTTGCACACATAGATGTATTGAACTACATTGTAAAATGTCCCACACAAACTACTGTGAATAGAAGTAGATTTTTTGTTTTCATCTCGATCTAAAATTACCTATTTAATTCGTTTGGGGGAAAGGCTGGGGTGGGGAGTGGGAGGGGGACTTTCACTAGGGTTCAATGACTTGAAAGGAAGAAGGCGTATTGCTTACCTAGCTGATCCCAGAGTTGTCTGTGTTTGTCGGTCATGGGCGTTCCTTGCTGTCGCCATAGCTGCAGCCGCGGATCCACCATGAACTGCTCCGTGATGAGCGTCAGCATTCGCGCTCCGTTGGAGTCCCTAACCCGTAACATTTCTCGTACCTGTGTCGGGCGAGGTGGAGAATTGCAGATGTAATTTCTAATCCGCTCGCGCCGTTTCCCCCTACATGAAGTAGCCTGATTTAAAGACTTAATTTGTATTTCTTTTGTCTTGGTTGCGCATCATAGTCATCTTGATGAATCTGTACAGACTTACATTTACATTTACTTGCTATATCCATACATCATGTCAATTATGTATTGTTTCTACATTACGTGTTGTTAACCCTTTGTACGCTTTGAGCACTGATTGGCACGGAAAACCCCATAGTGTTGTAGTCCCATCAAAAGTCCCTGGCAATGAAAAAAGGTTAACATTGTTTGAACACCCTTCAAATTCCATGACAACATGAACAGAAATAATTTGAAAAGGATGACTAAATTTTGACCTATGTGAGAAGCAGAAATAGCATGATATCAGCCTGAAGGCAAGGACAAACAAACCCAAACTACCCTTTCATATGAATCGCAAGACATTCAGTTCATGGGGAATATTTCCATCGCAGCACGATAAACATTACAATTTCATTAGACGTTGATGCGAATTGAAGCAGTAAACATAACAGGATTCAACTGGATGAACGTGACAATGTCTTGACATGTTTTCCTTTCAAAATTCAAGCCATCTCTGGGGTATCACTATGACAAGGGGAGGTTTAAAGTATCAACCCCAGCATGAACCACTGCTGAACATATGAATTCCTCCGAGACTTACAAAGATGTAAAACCAAGAGAGTATGAAGTCACAAGCATATCTAAGGCAAACAAACATTCTTTTCTAGACATGATTACTCCTGACCCTAACCAACAATATATGGACCTTGTCACTTCATTTCCCTGTGGACATCTAGGCTGTTATAAACTGAACAAGACTGGAGTTAATGTCACATAAACACACCTTGTTTCACATACACACACACTGACATGTAAATATTCACATGCACACATACCATAAGTCCCTGGGGGTGGTGGTGGTGGGGGGGGGGGGGGTGGGGAAGATATTTGCAACCTATCCCAATCGCAGATCTCCCTGGAGAACGGCGCCAAAAGACGCACCGCTCCCACAAATTATGTGAGCGACGATGACATGGCAAAACAAAATGTGGAACGACTCGGTGATACCGATTTTTTAATGCCACGGCATTGCAAAAAAAGACTGCGCACAGGTTGTAAATCTCGGAGCAATCCATCACATTTTGGCGTTTTGTCACAATAACATGTCAGAGACAGGAAAACCCTCACTCGTGCAAGAGTGGTACGGTTCAAGAGAAAGAATAGCTTACTCTAGGTTTCACACTACTCTCTCTGACTGCCCGGCATTTCTTCTGGTTTAGTGATAACAACACATTCATCATGCCCTCACACAAAATTAATTTCTTGGCAACAGTTATTATCTTTTCTACATGGGGGGGGGGGGGGGGGGTGTGAGGAGTCAATGTACATCCCTTGAATCATACCTAAGATAAGCACACCAGATGCAACAGTAAGTTTTGATTCAGTTGCACATATTTTCAAACATTAACAAAAAAAAAGTTGAATGCAATGTCCTGAAAGGATTTCAAAGCTGTCTCATCCTGTCTTTCTTGTTACCTGTAAATTAGAAAAGCTACTTATATCTGCACACACACATACACATGCTCATCTTCGAGAGCACTGTATACTCAATCTATTGTGCTTTGTTTTTGTTATGTAGTACAGGCCTGGACTTCCAGAATGACAGCCACTGGCTGAGCAAGTTCCTTTTATCACCATATTGAAATAAAATTAAAATTAATGAATGAAATGAAACAAGGTCCTAGTGCAGAAACATAATCAGAGGAAAAAAGATTCCAACCTTCAAGTTAAAAAAAAAATGAAAGTTTACTCAAAAGAGAGATTATGCCTCCAAGAAAATGCCTAAACAGAACCTTCTTCCTTCTTTTTCTTCTATTCTTTTATCTATTTATTTCTTTAAATTTCTAGTAGTTGCCTTGGGATGGAAGGGCAGCCAGTAACAAAAAATCCCAGTGCCTGGAGCAGAGAATAGCTGGGTACCATCCTACATACTATACCTTGGCAAATAGTGAGTTCAGTTGTTTCCCCGAGTCATAGTAGCTGCCCTGCTGCAGGTACAGCTTCACTTGTTCCTGGACCTGTTCCTCGTCCAAGTGCCAGCAGCTGTCGTCGTCGATGCTGGCCCCCGCTGTCGGGTCCGGTGCACCTACGACACGGGGAGGAGAGGAGGAGATATCATACAGGGGGAAAAGATTACGAATCGGACTCATTTTAGAACTAACAGCGGTGATGACAAAACTCTTTTCCTGTCACATAGGCCTACAACTTATGAACAGGATTGTCTACATTTTTTGTTGCTTATTGTCTTGCTGTAGCTACTGTTGTTACTCCTACAGAGAAATAAATGCAATTAACAGTACATTTTCTACCAATCCACTTGAATACCAATGATTGTGAATTTCACTGATGATGACATGGGTATCCTGGGCTGCAAATAAATTTTTATGAATTAGAATACATTGTATATAAAACAAAAGGCACATGTTTTTGTTGTCAACAGGCATTCATGCCTCTAATTTTCTGAGAATGATCAATAGTGTTCTTCTCCATGTACTGCACGACAAAGCAGTTTAAATGTCCTCTCTGACTAATATGATTTTGTTGTGTGTGTGCTAAGTAGCATAGTTGTACGCATTCTCTTCTACCTGTTTCCGGTGTATCAAAATTGGGGGAACATTGTGTTGGGTAATGTTCAAGATACCATATTGGAATGACACTCTTAATGAGTGATTACATTAGGCAAAGAGTCAGAATCTATGACAAATTTCTGCACCAACAGCTGATGGAATTGTATGATTGCAGGGCATTCATGAGTATCATAGCTGTACATGACAAGTGATTACAGCAAAAAAATGTGATTTTTTTTTTCTCCAAAACATGACAATTTTAGAGCCTCACATTTCATGATTGCCGAATTACAGTTCACAGATTAAGATCACGGCTGTCATACGGGGCAAAATGCTCAAAGCGGCAAGTTGATCCCTCTCTCGCAGCAGATTTGAACATCATTTAGGAAGTGAAATATTTCCTGGTCATTAGCAGATGTTGAAAGATGTTGATAACTAACTTTCTTGCCGCTGATAATGACGCTGAATATTCCTCTCAACTATCGTGGATCGGATGCTCAAAAAGGGAAAAAAAGAAGAAGGCAACCATCGCACAGGAAATATGAATGAAACTGAAAATATCAAAAGGCACGGAGCTTCACAATTCTTGCACACTCCACAGCGGAGCGCTGCACAATTAACCCTCTTTCAACCCCACCGAGAGAGGCATCGCAGGAAATTCATTGTCCCCTTCTATTCAATCAATGGCAGAGCGCGATTCAAAGGCTGGCATTTCTCCGAGAATCCAGCGCACCGGCTCTCCCAGTGTCTCCGCCGGCGTCACTGCACCACGGCGACGTCGTTCGTGGGCTTTTACCCTTTTGCGGACAACAATGCGCAGATAAGTTGATGTCAGGAATGTAAATTTCCAAAAGAGTCGGAGGGGTTTTTCGCAGATTGGCGACGTCGTGGCTACCTGGAAATGCCAAGGCTCTGCCTATTGACAACCTACCACGCACACAGAAACGTGTACATGTCAATGTCCGTCTATGACATGATAGCATCCATTCCATTGTAGCTCCATGGCTTTTGTTGTTGTCGTTGTTTCTTCTAAAGAAGCGCTTTGATGCTATCCTTGGTCACGCATCTTTTCATCTATTCATGCCGTGTACTTCCCGTTCCAGTTACATTTCTAAATGCAGCCCCGCACTGGAGATGGATTCCTCTTTTATGCCAACAGGTGAACTCTGTGTGTGCTGTAGTTACGAAAGGTCAGTGTGTGTAAAGGGCGGAGGGAAAATGTGGCCATTTTGTCAGTGCTGAAGGGCAAGGTGCTCTAAAGGAGAGCAGACGGACGGAAGGAAGGGGGATGTGAGACCAGGCAAGCTTGTAGATGCCGGAACACTTTCATTCTTAAATCTATCAGATAAGAAAATTGATGTTCAAACATTTCACTTACCGGTAAGCATCCCCTATTTCAATGGATGTAAATGTACGTTTACATATCTGTATTGTAGAGTCATGTGTTGGATGTTGTTAAACATAAGCACCTCTACAAATACAGTGGAGTTTTTGTGTTAGTATTCGCTTGGTTTTACAATGGCATTCGTTAAGTCCGCTACAACTATTTTTAGGCCCCGTGTGAAAGATTGAAATCAGAAGGTTTAGAGAGATCTTTGGTGGTAAGGGACCCGACTACCTCAGCATGTATGGAAGCAGGCATTATCTCTCATGTCATGTGAATCGAGATCCTGCACGGGTCATGCACTGGGGGGCTCTCCTGCACCCCTCTCTTTTCTGCGGGGTCTGTAGTCACGCAGAGAGCGAAAAGGGGGGAGATCTACCGATTGGCAAGGAGCGGACTCTTGGCGCGTGGAGAGCAGAGATTTCTAGCCGGCTCTTCCCTTGCAGTCGTCGGAGAAAACTGTCGCAGCTCCTGTCGCACGGCAGCTGATCAGCCCATTTCCAGCAATTTCCTGCCAAAACTGAGGGGATCTTCCCAGACCCATTCCCCCTTACCCCATCCCCCCTTTCTTCCTCACTAGCTGACACCCAATATGCCTGTGTTCTACTCGTGGTATTTGTTTCCAGGCTTGTGCCCTCATTGGAAAGGGGGATTGGAAAGGGGGGTTGGAGGGGGGAAGGGGAGGGGGAGGGGAGGAGGGGAGAGAAGAAAGAGGGGTGGGGAGAAGAAGATGATAGAACAGGTGGGATCCAGGGGAAGAGTTCAGAGAGAAGGGGAGGGTTGCATGAGGGGTGAGGTGTCAGGGGTGAAAGGTGAGGGCTGAAGTGAGAGGTCAGGAAGATTGCGACAGGAATACACTGTCACTGCAACACATCAATATTATGATCACTTTGTACACATAACAAGTGCAGGTCAAAATAATGAAAATGATAGTACCTAATAAATGAAATCCAACCATTTTTTTCCCCTCTGGAAATTGACAAGTTGTCAGAGTTTGATGATTTACAGACAAGAAACTCTGATGTGGTCAGTGAAAAAAGAATACATTTTTGCCAATAATGTCCCACAATATTCACAGTCAGAGAAATATATAAATATTTTTGGTGTTTATAAAAGTGTACCTATTCTAATACATTTATTTATGTGTCAGTATTCCTGTTGTGATTAATAACAAGTCAGTATGATCAAGAATATTTGACAATTTGAGGAAGCTACACTTATAATAAAACTTTGGCAAATTCCTTTTAATTCGATTTTTTTTCCAATATCATACGTACCTTTAAAATGGATAAAATGAAGTACTCTATTAGACTTTTCAATAAACTCACGTCACATGATTCAGCTATGACTAGATCTGATACTATAAGCCACATCACATTCCAAACTTCCTTTCATGGTAAACAATAGAATTTAACAGTCAAATCATGATACTGTAGACCAGTATCACTGAGACCATTGTGGGGGCACTGTGGCATGGTGGATAAGACTCTTAACTTTCAGTCAGGATACAGAGTTCAAATCCCATCCAGTGCTTACTTCCTTGGACAAGACGTTTTTACCCACCATGTCCCTCTTGACCCAGTTGTATGAATGGATACCTGGCAATGCTAACGTAATGATAATGGCAGGGCACTCTGGTACAGCTGGCGTGTAACATTAAAGAGATTTCCCTGGATAAACAAGACCGTATTTCAAGTATACATGCCAAATGATATTAAAGATAAGTTGATATCCTGGAATATTGTTTAAATTTCGCTTTCAGCAAACCTACCGGCAACCTGATTGATTTCTGACTTTGACTGCAGAATCTCGTCCGCCAGCTTCTGGGCAGTCGGCAAGACGTTGGTGTGGTGGGCAGCGATGAGGTACTGGGCGAACTTCTGGAGTTGCTCGCGGTCCATCTGGAGTAGCGTCTCTGAGATGGGGAGGCGGAGCTGGACCTCCCGCGCCCGCCGGATCCTGTGCAGCGACAGCGCCACCACATGCTGGCACCAGAAGATGTCGCGGCTGCCACAGGTGCAGGTCACCGCGGTGATCTTGCAGCGGTCGAAGCTGATGGACACCCGGTGCCTCTGCTCCGGCTCGTAGAGCTGACCGCTGGGCTCGCTGACCGTACCGCTGAGGTGGAAGCCTGGAATGGTGCAGAGAAGAGAAGGTGCACATTAATCATCCATCAATAGCGACTTTACAATCAATCTACCACAGTAACTAACATCCTTGGTTTCAATATCTTCTCTAGCCTACATGGACTGTCTAATTAATGAAAAGAGAAATATATGATTAAATGCTTGTAGCTATGTGGTACAATATATTCCTCATAGATTTCTCTGAACAGTGGGGAAAGAATGCACAGAAAGTCTTTTGTTTTAATTTCCAGTTAGCATCTCCTGGCATATACAGTGTATTTCAGTTTCTATGTGCCATTATGGGAGAATGACAACTCAAGCAGCATCATTATCAGCTCTTCCTCTCATTGATATTATCATCATCAGACATCATAGTCACTCATTTCAATTCATTTATTTCCAAGATAATAATAATAATAATAATAATAATAATAATAATAAAAATAATAATAATAATAATTATAATAATTATAATAATAATAATAATAATAATAATAATAATAATAACAATAATAATAATAATAATAATAATAATAATGATGATGATGACTGCACAATGACATCACCATACAAAACAGTAGGCTTTACAATACAAGTGGATGCATTCAGACAGCATGTACATGTACATCATTAAATAAATTGTAGATGGGGACACCAGAAGCAAAATATGCCTCTCCAAGTTATCCCCCATTTCAACTTTTAACATCATAATCATCATCATAGTTGTCATCACCGATTCAACACACTATCAATCCACACACTAAATCTTTCACCACTAGCTGCCTTGCAGATCAAAGCAAAATGAATAACTGTGTACTGATAAGGAGAATATGACATGCAAATGTAGATCTATGGACAACATTGTCAGGTCAAAGGTCAGGGGTTAAAGGTACTAAGTACTGTAAACAAAGAAAATAATACTGACATACGGTACTTCACTGAGTGGCATTTCCGAGATGAGAGAGCATATCCCTCCCCCCTCTTCTACTCTCATTTCACGGAAGGACAATGTTACTTACATCTCTACAAGTGCAGCTGAGGTACGAATATATGCCTACCTTACCCATACAACACCAGAGCCATGAACTTGATTTCCAACAATAGCCTAATCACTCACAATTTTTTTTTTTTCATAGCACATCACAGGCCATTCCCCTGTGAGCTTCACGCCCTTGTGGACACACGTCCAGAATTATACACTGTCACAGTTGAAGAAGTGCCAGAACTCTAATTAGAGCTATTAGAACCGGGACGACATGAATTGCCAAATTGATGCGTAATCTCTCTTCCATTCTCATAAAAAAGACCAAAAAAAAGCAACTAAAATGTACTTCAATATGTGCATGGATGAAGAGCAACTGCCAACAAGTTGTTGTGTTACACCCAACCTTGCCAAGAATTACTGCAATTGAGATGTTGTAGTCGCCATATAACTGGGTTTCGCATCTTGCGAAAAATCACCGATGCCCATTACCATGGCTACAATCATTATCCATCTAGAATATAAACATAAATAATAGGACAAACATGCGAATGGTACTTAATGTCAAGCACATAAACACAATGATGACATCTTCTCATTTTCCTTCACAAAGGGCTTAAATACATTTAACTAAAATCAGTCTCTGACAATGCTTACAAATTAGGGGAAAAATGAGCAGTGTGGTTCCTTTGTACATATTATACAACCTATTGTAGATGTTATTGTCTAAACATTAAGCTTTATAAAACTAGAAAAAAAAAATATGCCAAAGATGAAAATGAACAGTAAATTCTTCTAAACCATAGTAATCTCTCACAGAGTAGAGTAAAATATCCCGTTTGCGGCAGTTTAAGCATTGTTAAGGGTTTTTCCAACTTGTAAACAAATCAGGCAAATTATTTTCAACCATTTCATATATCATACACAAGATTATTAATTAACGCAATTGTTTTCATGAAAGAAATTTACCATTGACCAATGCAGTTTTCATGATTTACCAGGGCAAAACCCGGCACAATTTTCGCCGATAAGGGCGATATGCGACGTAATATTTCTGCTTGCGGCACGATGTACAATCCCTATGCAATACGCGCATGCTCCGCGATCATTAGCTAAACGCCTTCACATGTCTCGCGAACATTGCATTAGCGCCAATTCCCATTGCGAAAGCACGTGAAAATAGCGTGCGCACATGCATTGGCCGCAAACAAGATCACAATTCTGGCGGTGTTGTCAATGTCTTTCTCGTGTTTTTCTCATTTTTTTTTCGATGGTAACATCCACTTTCCGAAAAAAATGGCGGCCCACATCGGCTCGCGAAAGTTCTATTTTACGTGAGGATATGTTTTCAAAATCCATGAACATCGAGAAAACGACAAAAAATCCAGTTTCTTGGACCATTGTTTCTTAACTGTTATGTTAAGAAGTACCGAAAATTTCATTTTGGATGCGATATGTTGTCATTTAGGTGAGAAAATTTCACTTTCGTCAGAGATCGTGCCCATTTTATTGGTTGATTTTTGTTGATTGCTAGTGTGTTAGTATATGTGTAGTGTGCATGTAACAGTGCAATGCTGTGTTTAGCTGTATATTACCGTGTATGTTGTACCTGCCGCGAACGGCTGCACGGCCGCTTACTGACGCAGTTACTCTAGATCATCTGTACAGAACAAATTTCCCCAATCATCAGGCACAAATTTTTTGCGAGTCAAAATAAACCGGTTTGTGAATGGTTTACTAGCACTTGTGATATTTGGTCATAGATATCGTCCCAGTGACAGCATTTGAACATGCTTGAACATATTCCATCTATTTGAACTTTGTCCATTTGAACATCACCTTACATGTCGGAGAAAAGAGGGCAACGATTTTCAAAATCTGGTCACCACAATGATAAACACTGCTTTTGCATACTACAGATATGCAAAATATACTACAACTTTATCTGCCTACTGCGTATTTTAGTCGATAAATTATCGGTTACATGTACCTACAATAGGTGCATTTATGTTGACGTTGATTAACTGCAGAATTTTGGGAACACAAATGCACCACATGAAATACACATGGGCAATCCCACAATAACTATTCCCTTTTCCACTTTTGATATTTGAGCTTTGATGATAAAAGTAATTCAGATTTGCCTCCTTATGTTAATATATTTTCTTGAAAAGAATAAGTGTGAGATATAGTATAGATAACATTGAGTTCATTCAATGGGCGGATTTTTTGTTATATCACATTAAACGTCAATTTAGACAGTAAAACAGGCATAGAAAACGGGACATTTTAAGTATCAGAAATCTAAACAGTAATCTAAAAAAAATTAGCAATGAAACTGAATCCAGAACAGTTCCATTGTACAATCTACATCAGATTTGCAATAAGAAATGTCTCTACCTTTCAGATTTACTTCATTTATTAAATGAAAATGGATTTCAGTTATAGCCTGTATGATATAGGCATGTCTGTCCATCCCGTTACATACCTTCACCTGTTAATTTATTTTGTTCCCAGTGGGCAGAAAGAGAGTTTTGGTGATTAAGTAGTTTCATTACGGGATAAGTTGAAATGTTTTAACCAAAACTAGCTTAGCTTGAAAGCAAATTTAATGCAATTGGCAATCAAACTTAAGTGTTGCTTTGTCTGTCCACTTTTTGAAGGTATGTAACAGATTTTAAGGAGACTCATTTTTTGAAAAATAAGCCATATCAGTGCAGTTGCTTGGATTCATAAGACATGCCAGGCCAGCATCTACATAATCAGTATACTTCCACTCCCTAGGGAAGTCCCACAAGTTTCTGCCGTGACTTGACAGTAGCCAAAAACTTGTCTGTCCACTTTGTTACATACCTTCACCCATGTTTGTACCTTCATTGAATATAAGATTTAATAAAAAATACAGAAAGATGAGTCATCAAGGTTTATGGCCTCAGAAAGACATCATATACTAACAATGTCTGAAATCACTTTCCTTTGTGGATCATTCAAAAATATGTGTGAATTAATTTTTTCGTGTGTGGACAGACAACCTGTACAGTAAACGCATGTGTCTGTCCATGTTCATACCTTCCTTGACAGATGATGGTGACATCTTTCTAGTAATAGAATTAAACATGATCTGGATACTTTTATTTCATGTCATACACTATTTTTATTAGCAGATTAGAGAGCTCAGATGGTTTTAATAAGAAATATTGGATGATTCCACATGTGAAGGTACGAACATGGACAGACGAAGGTATGAACATGGACAGACGTCTGTCCATGTTCGTACCTTCAAGATCAGATTCCCCTCATGATTATTATCCTTCAGGTGATGTAATTTTACATGGTCAAAATAATTTCATTTCATGTAATAATTTTTTTCCATTAGCAGATCAGAGCATACAGATGTCTCTTGTTAGAAATTTTGAGCCATTACACAAGTGAAGGTACGAACATGGACAGACGTCTGTCCATGTTTGTACCTTCAATGACACAAGCTCCCTGACCACATGGTTAACATTGTGTTGTAACTTTAAACAATTGTATTTCTATGAAGAGCATTTACTTTAAGTAATTCATACACAGTATAAAAAGTAACAAAAGTTGTTTTGAAAGGCCCTTGCTTTCCACATTGGCTTAATAGAGAATTTAAACTAAACATGTAAATAATGTTATGACTAATCAATGTTAACATTTCACAATATTTCATAAAATAATGTACATACCCCGGAAATATTCAACTTTGCTTTCATTGTACATGGTACCTGAAAATATTAATTACAGCTTCTTTCAAATTCTGAATAAGATATACTGCTGAAGGGGACCAATGTCTGTCCATGTTACATACCTTCACTTTTGTGAACATGATGATCCAAGGTCCAGTAGAAAGAAAAGGTGGTCCTAACATATCTTTTCACATTTTGATTATGGCAGAACACATATTTCGCTACATGAAAATAATAAAATGGTATTTAATTAGCAAAACTTAATTTGCAGCCTGAATGTCCCGTTTATGTGCCCCACTTATTGTGAGATTGCCCACTTCAAAATACATTGCAAAATACTGTGGTACTTACAGTATTTTTTCAAACTTTGCATGAAATGGACGTACTCATGCGAAATTTGAGTATAAATTGTGTTACAAAATATGACAGCAGTTTACTTCTCATGTGATACAGCGTGTATGATACATTTTGCTTATTTCCCATTAGAGATATATGCGCATACACAATGCTTACCAGAAATACCACAGTATTTCATGAATGCGTACAGTACCAAGTGGGTTACTGCAGTGTCCACTACCGTGGTACTTTACCAATGAGAGTGATGAAAAAAAAATGTGGCATTGAATACCGCAGCAATTCTACTGTGAATGCACTTAGAAATGAAGTGACATTTTGCACAGAAAATTTTCACCCTCCCCCACAGCACATAAGCTTGCATTATATACACTCCTGAGAATCAAAATCATTCATAAATCATTCAAGACATTCCACTTCAAGTCAGAAATGCAAACTCCGTGGAGAGATGGGTCCGTCAGGCTTGCATAAATTATGCTATGCGGGCTATCATTTTGTTTGCTGGTCACAATAGATGATTAACAATGCTCATTCCAAACCATCCTTAATCAAAAGCAGGTCAGACTGCAGACAGGAAGGCGTACGCATACAATTTTTACACGTTTTCCGACATGACAACCGTCGAGCAAAACTGGTGTGATATATGTCCATGTACCAGTACTTTAAGATACTTCATGGCATGACATTCAATTACAAATTAATTGCTGGAAGGAAAGAGTGTTTGATATTACTTTTGAGGGAAAAAGATCACTTTTTGACAACTTCAGTAATTACACTAATTTTCATATTGAACTTATTACAGAATAGATTATGCAGTGAATCCATCAGATCATTAATCATTCTTGTTTTGTTTTATCTGTCAGTAACATTTCAAGCCTGCATATTATAAACATAAATCTTGATACACTTGTATAATAACTTCATGTATTTGTGCGCTTCTTTGTCGGGCAAATCAAGGTTTTCCAGAGATATCTCCTATCGATAAAAGGGTAAATAAACCCAAGTATGATGTGGATTGCTTGAATGCAGCAATATTAGAACACATCAGTGAAAGTTTGAGGAAAATCAGACAATTCACTCAAAAGTTATGAATTTTTGAACGTTTTGGAGCCACCACCGCTGGATGAGAAGACTACTACAGATCATGATGTCACATATGGAAAACAATATTTAAAGAAAATATTTATAAATTTCAACATATTTTCACTTTTCTAGCACAATGATAGAGCATGAGACTAGCAGGGGGATAATATTACCCTTGACATACAATACAAGTAACAAGTAGAGGGAATGTGTACTTTCATGAAAAATTCAAATTTGTGAAATCTTCTTTTGCATTTTCTTCATATCACATTCCGTATGACATCATGATCTGCAGTAGTCTTCGCATCCAGCCATGGCGACATCAAAATGTTAGAAATTCATGATTTTTTAACGGATTGTCTGATTTTCCTCAAACTTTCACTGATGTGTTCCACTGTTATTGCTGCATTCACTCAATCCACATGCATTTTGGGGTTTCATTCCCCTTTTACTCTTGCTCTAAGAGATCTCAACAGGCATTGGGGATTGTGACACAGCTAAGTTTTCCTAGCATAAAATTTCAGTCTGCGAAAGCTCTTGAAGGGAGAAAATATGCAAGGTTCTCCAGTGATGTGTAAACTAATGCCGAGGCCACACTGTACACTTTTTCACTGCTACACGTACACAACTTCAAAACCAAGGTTTCACACGAAGGCAGGATTAAAATCGAGGGGGAAAGAACAACGGGGCCAAAAAAAAAAAAAGAATTCCCCTAATCCTGCCCCCCAGCACATGATTAGTAATAATACTATGCAGAAAGGAGCCCTGGCTTTGTAGCAAGCGTGTGTCGTCAGCCAGTTCAACGTGTTTGAAGATTCCTCTGCCAAAATGAGCTCCTAAGACATGCCCACGGTGAGGGGTGAATTCGTCAGAATGTCATGCAATGGCAGCATCACACGTCTGAAGGGTGGCGTGGAGAAAACGAGGGAGAAGGGGAACACAGCCAGATGGACAGATGCAGAGTGGCGGAGCTCTGACCGACGCAGTTTGAAGAGTTCTTAACTGGAACGGACAGGAAGAAGGAGAGGTCGACGGGAGAAATGGACATTCGGTAAAGTTTATTCCTGCATTTATCGCCCACCACTAGTGATTTGCTGCGGGGGTTTCACCGTCGCATGCATTATCATCGCTTATGCTGACTGAGGGGACCAGGCAGAGAGTTTGGGTTCTAGCCTACTGAGATCCAACGATGATATCAGATGCTACACATAATATCCTTTTTCAACATGACTAGCATCTGTAAAAAGGGGGCATGTTGAAAATGGGGGCTGAAAATACCCCCTCCAGCCGCAATCAAAAGTGCATCCAAAGTGATGCACATTTACAGAAGGTGACAAACAAACGGAGCATTGCCGAGGCCCTAATGTACAATGTAGATGCACCCACCCCCACTTTTTGGTCAAGCACCTCAACCCATCCCCCCCCCCAGTTCCCCTCCAAAATGGTCCAGTGCTCTGCTTTCGCTACCGCTTGGACACAATCAATATGCTACGATGGACCCGTATTTTCCTACTGGCCACTAGGCCATGCATGATAATGCCGCACGGTTGGGAACTCCTCCACTCGCGAATCGCCCCCATCACGGTACGCCCTAAAGGTCTCACCGATGATCGAGTTTCGGGCAGCGGTGTGCGCACAAGAAAGGGGGAGGGGCAGTTACCCTCACTCAAAAAAAAAGAAAGAAAACAAACAGAACGTGGCGGAGTAAACCGGGGAGAAACGAAAGCGGGGAACAAGGACTGGACCGTCACGGAGACAGAGAAAGAAATACATACTAGACAGAGAGAGAGAGGGGGTGAGAGATAGTTAGATAGAGAGGGAGAGAGATCGGCGAAAGCTTAAGGGACCCTGAGTCAGTTTCCTAGCTCGAAGATCCCCTCATTACAATCCCTCTCGCTTGTCCAACCGGACATCGGCAAGCATGCGGCATGGGACAGAGCTTAGTGGATGGACACTGAGTCGTCCAATACAGCAAACAGGACAGAAGAGGATGTGGGCTGAACAGACGGGACAAACTGCATTAAATAAGCTGCCTACGTTGATGCAGCCCCTTTAACATCACATCAGTGCGCTGTCATTGCCTTTATACTACAGCTAACAATAATTACAGTTTTAAACATGCATAAGATCCTTCCAGACATCTATATGAAAATGAACTTGTCTGTGTGATTTTCTTTCTCTGCCTACGAGGGTTGCATTGCAGATAAAATCACTCTCAGAAAATGCCATACTATAAGTGCAGGGTGTTGCATGTGTAGCTGTTACCATGCAAATGCAAATATCTACAGAGAATTCTTCAATAAAAAAAGTGTTACTTTTTCCTATACAGTATTCATAAATCCAGTGTATACATAATCCAATAAACAATCTCTAGGGAAAGTTGTACTAAAAATTTCTTTGCATCTTCACAAAATTTGTGGATTATCATGTATTTTCCCGCATGGGCATTCAGTCCAACAGATAATGGACTACAGGATAAAAAAAACAGAACTTATAATTGCATACATTCATACATCAGTACACTACCAGCTTTAGAATGCTGTCCCAGAAATAATATCCGTCCATCTCTGTGCGAGCGACCAATTCTGATACATTTCACATCATACTGGAGACTAAACTAATACACTGGATGTGCTCCAATAAACAACTGATGGGGTATAACAAAAAAAGAGGAAGAATAGAAGGTCTCCACACATGCCAGCATGCATATTTTTACACTTTTTTTTTACGGCACCGTTCCACTCGTAGGACAAAAGAGTGGACAAGCCCTGATGAGTCTCATTACATGTTACAGTGCACAAAGTGAATGCAGCTACGATACAAGGCGCATGACAAGTTGTACAGCGTGGAGACGAAAAGACCTTTCCAATACACCAGCCCATAGGGAGAGATAAAACATGAATTAAGAGGCCCGGTTTCCCTCATATCGGAGGGGGGGGGGGGGGGGGAGAAAAAACAGAGCAGCATGAAAACCAGCTGCTTCAGAGCAATCAATCTGAAAATTGATATCATAATTTCAATTGTGCTCAGTCCCAGTTGAAATGATGATGTACACTGTACACGGCCAAACGCTCTCCTTTCCACGGCTCACCCGTAAACTCATGGGCACAATTCGCAATTTGCGGGTAGCTCTGCGCTTGCAAACATATCCCCTGGCAAGCGCGGGGAGTCCGTTTCAGCGCAAAGCTGACTTTTTCTTGCGATGAAGTCTCTTTATCCCACCAGATTGAGAAAGTAATTAGAAAATCAAGCCACGATTTGCAAAAGGAAAAAGAATATAATTTCAGGGACCCAACATAGGTAGTGTTGTAATACTGGTTAGGCAGGATCGTCTGTTTCTTTTTAAGCAATCATTGCTGGCCAGGAATCCTTTTCTCTCTCACAATGTGATGAGCATCCGTATATATTCTATTTGCATGCTGGAAATTTGAGCTGTAAATGAAATATCAAACAGATGGTGATAATGAATGGAAATCATGAATATTTCAATCCATTTGACCATTAAAAAATACAAAGAAAAAGGGGGAACATTGCAAAAAATTGTTTCAATTATTATGATCAATAAGAAATTTCCAAATTTACATTTCAATCAGTAGAATTTGAATTTCATCCAGTTTCCATCTTTTCTGCTAAACGAAAGGATTGAAAGCAGAGCATGAACACACAAGCTCAATCTCACTCATATCCATGGTCCCTGTCTGCATGTTGTCGCAAAGCACGAAATGGGAAATTCGTCCCTTTCATGACTCAGTGCATTTAATTAAGTGCATACTTTTGCGCAAACCACATCACACTAAAATCATTTCCTTCTGGAGCGAATGTCAATTTGCGCCCTGTTTTAATTAGGCCAGAAAATCACGGGATAGACCCACATAATCTCTGTCTGCTGCCCTCATGGTTCTCGTCTGCATGTGTGTGTTTGTGAGTGAGTGTGAGCGTTGTGCTTACGTGTGTGTGTGTGTGTGTGTGTGTGTGTGTGTGTGTACGTGTGGATTGATATCAAAATGAGAAAACCTCCAAGTTGAAAACCGTGTCTACTGCCCCTCTCAGGGAAAACGACACTCTCAAATCACAGCTCGAATCAGACACACCCACGGACCCTTGTCTCTTGTTTTCTTACCAACCTCAGTCTAGCTTATCTCCCGCTCAGTCTAAACACAAAGGGCCCTAGCCAGAGAGTATAGCTTTCGCTTAGTCCCTTGGCATCATGTTACTGCCATTGTATGCACTATCAGTCACGCTAGTGTATTATCCTATATGGGCTGATTAATAAACCATGCACGGGGTAATAAAAGCCTTAAGTCGGTAATCGAGAGACGGGGTGTCACTCTCCAATAAACCAAACTAGAATACAATTATCTGTTGACACAATGTTAGCAGTGCTGATGACATCAATTAATCAAGAGTGGACATAACTAATGAAAACCAAACGTTTATGGCACGGAATCTACTTCAAGGGGAGGGAGTATGGACATTATACACTTCCTTAAAGGCAGCATCTAAAGTTTTATTGAGTTTTACATGTATGTATGTAGACACATTGAAAGCTGACCTTTCTTCTTCAGATAAATCACACACTTGTAATCCACATATACTGTCATAGCAACATCAAACTGCCGAGGTCATTACTTCTCATGATTATTACCCCCTACATATCTTTTTCATCCAGTTCTTATCTAGAGATGCATTTACTACATAATAAAACATAATCAAAAGTTATATTAATCATTGCCAATTTTAATGACTTGGACAGATTGGCTATCCAAGCATGCGTCATCAGTCCATTTGGAATGATTTTCCACTGTTACTACACACCTCTTGTAGTAATCGGTATGCCTGCAGAAATCTTCCATATGCACATATTTTGAGTGTAAGCGTGCACACACACACACATTCAAACACAAGCACACATATGGCTTCCTGATTTTATTAATAGGGAAAGGGAGCTGAAGAACAGAATATTTATACAGCCAGCCCCAGAGCCCCAACTACACACATGCCTTTTGGGCCTAGTGGCAAGGGAACAAGTCTTCCTGAGTGAGGGGGGGGGGGGGGGGGGAGTAAAAAGGAGATAGAGGAAGAGTGAGGTAGCGTGCCCAACTCGAGACCATCATCCGGTAAGTTTTCCCCCCTTAGCCATCCATCGAAGGAGCGTTTCCTCCGCACCACCAGAGCAGCCAACCGAACCGAGCAAACCACACAAGTAGCCGCATTGGTGGCGCTACATCCCTCTCTCCCCCTCACTCCCCCTCTCTCCCCCCATCCCCCTTCTCCTCCTCCTCCTCCCTGTCTCTCTCTCTCCCACCACTCTACCAGCAATTCTGGCCTGAATGCAAATCCATCACAGGGGCACGGTGCTTTTGCTGCCCGCGTGCGCTAAAAGGCCGAGGCAGTCACGCAAGCTCTCAATCTTTTAAAGGCCCGTGCTCCGTTGGTGCGTGCCCGAGTAAAATGAGAATCACAACAAGCGGAACTGTGCTGAGGAGAGGGCGCGAGAGGCGGCTAAGAGGGCGCAAGAGAGAGGGAGAGAGGGAGAGATGAGGGGAGAGAGCAACAGACCGACCGCCAACACAAGAAGAAGTGTGTGGGGAGAGCAGCAGACAGCAGGCATACATAATAGTAGCCTCGCCGACATAGCTGGGGTATTTGGTGCACTCGCTCGCTCCTTCGTTAGTCAAATCAGGCGTTGCATAGCTCCCAGCGTGGCATACCAATAAAGAGAGGCTCTTGTCTCCACTGATCTTATTTGCCTGCCCGCTCGCTGGCTCCAGCTCCGGTGATGGAAAATACTGGGGAATATTGTTATGTCTGCAAATACACCTAATGCCTGACCTCCGTGGATAAGACTCCGTGGGGTGAAAAGGAGCAGCCATACAGAAACCGATAAAAGACAGGGGGGGGGGAAAGAGGCGAGTGCTGCCAGCAAATAATATTCTTTTCTCCCTTACATTCTCTCGCGGGAAATGACTTTTGATCAGACAGTCGGAACAGCGCACACGCTCCCCGTACTGGCATGTTTGGATCCCCCCACTCCGGTCTTTGTGCGGCAGGAACCTGTTATGCACAGCACACGGTAACTGCATTCATCTGGCTCCGCTCCTGCTTTCAACATCTATGAAGCAAGACATCGATTTTTTTTTTCCCTCCTCCCTTTCCTCCTCTTCTTCAAAATCCTCCCTAGACATCCGCCAGCCATGTTTGCACACAATGAAGGGACCTGCCCATGAGCTCACAAAATCAGATTTGAAAGACTGCACCCTCATGTTATTTCCTACAGGACATTGCAAGCACTTCTACAAATACGACGAGAATATAAAACTCGGCACGAGACTTCAACGAGAACAGATGTAATAGCTTGCCTTACTGCATGGCGATATCCTACCACCACTTCCCATGCACACCAAGAGAGTAAATGCTAATGACACGACATTTTGAACCCTAGCGATCACTCTGGTCTACCGAGTAAATGGTGCTCTAGGCATCTTCAACTACTGGCATCACACACTCTCCTCGAGGCTAGGAATAAGGATGAGAGATAAAGAGGGAATGAATGAATGAGGGAGGGACGGAGAGATGGAGAGAAGGGTGGAAAAGGCACCAGAGATGTGAGAAAAGATGAGTCAGAGAAGGACCTGCCAAGGAGTGGGTGATATCTCCTGACAACTTTAAGTACCCAGATTTAGACCACTGGTCCCACACTTACATGACTCACCACTACAGCGTAATTTTGCAGCGCTACCAAAGTTTGCCCCCCTCCATCGTGACCTCAGAATGACCTCCCCCCAAATCATCATCTTTCAACTTTGATCCCATTTTAGTTTTGGATTTTCTCTTTAATTCCATCAGTTGATCTCTGACTTGTATCAAAACAGTTCATCCTTCAAAATAGATTGTTTAAAAAAAAAGACATGATGTAGAGGCATTGTTTACATTCCTTTTGTAGCGATGGCTCTTCTAACACTCGAAACATTGATGTATAAACCTACTTGTGTGAACATCTTGTATGTCAGGGCTTTAATGCTTCTTCTGTCAGACCCTGTTTTTTTTTAATCAGTCTCTGTTAATGCCACATCAATTTTGTCAACTGACAAATTGGGTTTGCATCTCTAATGACAGTCATGTTGTCATTTTGTTAAAGCTCTGGCATCTCAGTTGCACACAAGTCGATGCCCCTGCAAGGTCATTGGGTCATAGGGCAAGAACTTGGAAGTTGGTAGGACCCTGTGTTCCATTTCCGGGAAGAATTGCTAGCCTCCTTTCGCAGCATTCCCTGGAGTTGGTACAGAAAAAGTCCCTTCAGTATTTCAAGAAGACTCAGTTTCAAAGAAATGCATACTTCATCCTAGTATAGCTTCTTGGAGCTGCAAAGAGGGATTACAGTATCAAGTATACTGAAGGTATTCAAGTTCTCATCACAAAAGGGATATTCCCGATCAACTTTTTTTCAAGGCTAAAGAGTATGGGCATAATCTTCATCTTATGTCACATCTTCTCTGTTGCTAAATTCTGCTACACTAGTGGGAGCTTACCTTTCTCTCCTCATTTTCCTTCTTCTTCCTCTTTCCATCCTACTTCCCCACATCCCATCCTATTTTCAGCACCTCCTCCTCCACACACTCCACCTCCCTACACCCCTTCTCCCTACACCCCTCCTCCCTAAACCCCTCCACCCCTCCTCCCTACACCCTTCTTCCACACACCCCTCCTCCCTACACCCTTCTTCCATACACAACTCCTCCCTACACCCCTCCTCCCTATTACCCCTTTTCCCTTCACCCCTTCTCCCTTCACCCCTACTCCCCTCTTCTCTACACCCCTACTCTATACACCCCTCCTCCCTACACCCCTCCTGCATATACCCCTCCTCCCTACAACCCTTCTCTCCACATCCCATCTCCCTCACCCCTCCTCCCTATACGCCCTCCTCCCTACACCCCTCCTCCCTGCAGTACACCCCTCTTCCATACACCCTTCATCCATACACCCCTCGTCCCTATACCCCTTCTCCCGACATCCCGTCTCCCTACACCCCTCCTCCCTACACCCCTCCACCCTACACCCCTTCTCCCTACATCCCTTCTCCCCACACCTCTCCTCCAGTCCTTGCTAACACCTGCAGGAAGAGCCGGGCCTATATTTAGCAGGTTCCCCCTGAGCGCACCGACCACTCCGCATCCACAAGAGATGATCCCAGCACGAGATACCCCTCTCCTGGGTGTGATAACGCCAAATGAACTCTTGTTTCAAAAGGTTGCCGACTTGTACTGGGAGGAAAAAAAAAAAAACCAAAGGCTGCGTGGAGAACATTGGTTTTGAAAATTGAAGGGGTTATCTGTCCCATGTATGAGCTAATTTTAAACGTGTTCCAAGCGGAGAGAGTGGAACACACCTTTAGTGAACTTGCCTTCGCAAGTAGCACAGACTGCACTTGGTTGGCTTGAATTTTGTCATCACTTTTTTTTTTCAAAGCATCACACTCGCTGACAACAGGGTGGCATGTAAACTCTTCATGTGAATATACATATGACATGAGATGCATCACATAATTTTATGGCTAGTGACTCTAAATGCCTAAAATGCATGGCACTCAAGTACATACATTGGTATGCTTAAACATTACATTCGTCAAGAAAAAGAACTGCAACAAATATCGTGAAGGTCCTATACACCTACTGAATCTCAGCAAGGTACATAAGATATACAACAACATTGCTCCTAACAAGACACAAACTTTTATGAATTCACTGCATACACAGAATTTCTATTTTTTTCCTCCTTTGTGCAAATTTACCATGGGTTGTGAATAGAATGTCAGACGAGATCTCGTCCCCAGGGACTGTGATTGCAAGGTAATGGCGTACACGATGTACTCTTGCAAGCAGGTGACATACCTGTCTTTCATACGCAATGTTTACTTAAATTTTGATCCGGAGTCAGAACAACATAGCGACAAAGAACCATTTCCTCTGAAATATCCTTTGTGTGTGTGTGTGTGTGTGTGTGTGTGTGTGTGTCTGTCTGTCTGTCTGTCTGTCTGTCTGTGTGTCTTTGAGTGTGTGCTTGTGTGTGCAACTTATCACTAGTTATCAGTGGGTGGACACACTGTCATGATTTTATTTGGTGTCATAATTCAATTTGATGTTTTAATTGGATTTGTGAATTTCCCTATTATTATTGGGAATATAACAGTGTGAATATTTGGCAATAACTACAATGTATCAAACTTGGGGAACATAATGCAAGTTGTGAAAACATGACAAAAAGCCACTGTACTTACTCTGTAGAATGGAAGCATGTTTTAAAGTCTCTCGACTTATGCCCTTAAAATTGCCGTAATAGGGGCGCTTTCTTTTCTATTAAACCAAATAATGTCAATATGATACATTGTAAAGTGGAATGAGGCTCTTACGTATGTTTTTTTTTAAATTGTGACGAAAATTATCTGGATCTCTTTCCCCAAAAAAACTTGAGGCAGCAAAACATTGTGTCCACAATCCTACAATACTAAGCATATGATTCATTGCAGTTACGCATTAATCTCACAACAAAAACAACTATTGTTTGTAACAATCTGGTCTTGTAAATATCATGGCTTTATTGGTGCTCATTTGACTGGAATTTTGAAATTTCATTTTCATTTCACAAGCTCGCAAGAGCATTTATATAGTTATGTACGAAATTTAATTGTGCAATGTCACCGACATGTAATCAGAATGAAATCCACCCAGTTTCTCTTGTGAAAGAAACTTACACAACTGAAAGCACATAACTCTGCACTATGCAACCTCAGTTTCAGTAACTCATACAGAATACTGGTTTCCCAGCTTTCACTTCGCAGAGAGGGGAAAAAAACATACCGAGGGAATAATATGAAGCGAAAGGACAAAGATTTTACAATTTTACTGACGCAGAATAACAAATGGGTGGAAAACATGTCATATGGCTATAATTTCTCTAAACCAGCATACATCCTGCACATTATTCCTGTATTGTGTGGAGGGAAACCTGAAAGATGTCAGTCACAAGGCTGAAGTCTTTTGTTGCTGTATCCTGGACCATTGCTCTGTGCAACCACAAACTTTCAGTCCCGTGAATGGCAATGACAATCGTGCCAAGCATATGCGTGCGTACGCAAGAGTCCGGGCAGGGCCAAGTTATATTGACTTCACAAGACCTGGAAGCGAGACTGCGGAGTATTTGAAAGTATCCATTAAGAGCGCAAGAAAGTGAAGAAATATCTGCAACAAGGGCAGGCCGTTGATTATAAGAACAATGGTTGACAGCCCAAATTTTGCGTGACTAGCTATCGTCCTTGGTGCTTATACACTGGTCTCTTCTCTGCCTTTCTCTTTCTATATGACTTTGTCGCAGCAAAAGTATATCTTGCAGTGCTCTTCAGGACTCCATTCATACAACTGTATGCGATTCTGCAGAGGATATCCCGTCAAAAACCAATCACAGCCCCTGGACCCACTATAAAAGGAAGCAGAATCTAGTCACTGTATTGGCTCTGGATGATGGAATACTTGAACACAAGAGTTTCCTCACCGTAATTTGAAATCAACACGTGCAAATATGAATTCCCTTCAACGGGATATTATCATGTATCAGTTTCTCACCATGAGGATATAAATTCAGTTATTCATTGTGGATAAGTATTGTGCACTCATTTCAAATAAGCCCTCCCCCCCCCCCCCAAAAAAAAAAGGTTAGGGGCACTTCATTCGCTTTCAGCGACATAATGCATAAGTTTTACGTAACAATCTACGGGATTCATCAATCCTGATCAAACAAAGAATGAACTTGCGTAGCGACCAGATGACCCCTCAATTAACACCTGTGAAAGTATCCACTTAATCATTTGGCATTGAATGTATTAACACTCTCTTTCTATTGATATTGCCAAATACCACTTTTGCTGTCAGGTAGATGTGCTGGCAAGCAACATTTATAAGGATTATACAAATAATCATTACATCACAGATGCTTATCTCAGTGAATTTAAAAACCAACATGCCTGTTGGTACGAATAACCTTTTTTCTGCTCATGCACAAAGTGGAACTGCAAACTAGCTTTAATATACCAGTATGTCATCTACACATATATGTACCATGGTGAAAGTTGATAAATGCAGCCAATGACTGACAAATTCTCACCATCGTTGAAAGTTGTCTTAGGAGGACATAAAGCCCCTACCCCACCACCCCCCCCCCCCCCCCACACACACACACACAGTACACACATGTATCATGTAAGTCAGAAAGAAACCAGCATAGATTCTAACATAATTTTTCGGGTCAAGGCGTTGGCCTATAGTGGTTGCCCTTTCTCAGCAGAAGGGAGTGTCCCTTAGACAGATGTGTCATGTCATCAATACAAGGAGAAGGGGGAGGGGGCAAGGAAACAACGGACAGAAAAAAAAAATCTCACCTGGAAAATTGGGAAATTGGGAACTTGCATGCATGTGAGAATTTGTGAATGCCATCCTTGCCGTTCAGTGCAATTTACTTACATACTGTTAATTTCTCTAACAAATGGGCCTATAATCAGGATGACACTTTGGTTACAGTTGGCTTTGACATTTAATACAATGTTCAACAAGGAAGAAAGATGTTTTATTCAGACTAGAATTAAGTATTCTGCATATGACTAAAACTAGTTACAGTACTGAGATTGCCGACAATCCACAATAAAAACACACAAGGATGTAGGGCCTACATGTACATGGATGCATAGACCACAGGTGGAAAAGAACATAATTATTTTCCACTTGTATAATCTTTCCACACAGAAAGAGTAGACATTTCATATTTTTCGTTAAAAGCACACTATGACCTAAAAGCAGTAAGCAAAGGACAAGCAAGCTGATATAAAATGAGAAATGTAAAACAGATTGGTAATTATTTCAGAAAATAAAAAAAAGAGGAATAACTTATTTTTGGGTAGGCCTACACATCAATACAAACAGTGACCCTCTCACAGTCAGCAATAGGTGGAAACACATGCAGAGCCTTGCCCTCCACCCTCCCACCCCCCCCCCCTTTTTCTCTTTTCTCTCCCCCCCCCCCCCCCCCCCCACCCTCTCCCTCCCTCAGTCTTCCTCTCTCTCTCTATCTTTCTGTCTGTCTGTCTGTCTGTCTGTCTGTCTGTCTGTCCCTCTCTCTCTCTCTCTTGCCCTCTTTCTCTCACTAGAGCAAATCCCTGTTGCTAAAAATAGCCCAGTCTGTGTAAACATAGCTGACCTCTGGGTGACCCCGCAGGGCATTCCAGGAGAGGCAGCGAATGTAAACAAAGCCGCTCTGGGCCTGACTGCAGGGAAAAGAGAGTGAGCATGTATACAGGAACATAATCATATTCATGTACAAGAGCTAATATCATATTCTAGCTCATTTCTGATATAATCTGTGTAAACTACCAATGCTAAACAATAAATTGTAGTGCAGTCCTACACTGGCAAGAATTACTCAGAAAACTTCTCAGTACTAAACTTGCATTATAGATCCTACTGTATGACCACATCTTCTTTCTGAATTACAAATCCTGGTAAACTTTTCTATCCAACCCTATATGTTTTTTACGTTCACTTTTCAGAGCAATGCCACAAACATTGGACTGAATAGTAGAGGCTTTGATAGCGACATTGCTGCGTATCACAAGCAATGCAGAATTACAACAGTGCCTTGTCACATATATTCTTTATGATGTCCCCAATGATTGGAGATTTTAAGTAAATCATGCTCAAGTGTGCTTTGATCTACAGCACTCATCACAGAAAATCTCTATCGAGACATTACCACATTCCTGTTTTTAGAACTCAAAAGCCGATAAAAACTGCCTAGCCTGGAGAAGTTCCTACTCATTTCACAAGAAGTATACCCAAACTGCCCTCACCAAAGACTTGCAACAACAACAAAAAAAAATGCTCTCTGCAACCTCTCTCTAATAAAGATTCTGGAGCCAGGAGGGTAAAAAAGAAAGGAAAAAATAGACAAAGCTGGAAGAATGTATGGAATGCCCGAGTAACAAAGGCTCTAGAACAACACCTCTACACTGCCATGTCTTGGCAGAATGAAACATGGCCCAAGGACAATTGGCAATTCAATGACTGCCGAAACATAATCGTCCTGGCACGGAGCGTGAAAGCGCTCACAAAACCAAAACCGGCAGATTATCTGGATTACATTACTCCACGATAACTCCGAGGTAGTCTAGTCGGGCAATCAAAGAAAAGCTAAACCCCCATTCATTCTTTCACTTGTGAAATGAACAGATGCTGGTATACCACCACGCACAATGCTGCTACCCCCCTCCCCCTTCAAAAAAAAAAGGGGGGAGAGGGTACTAATTAAAGCTCACATGCAGTAGAGTTGATCTAGACATGTGAAAAAAAAAATGTACTTGTGTATGAAAGTCCTCTTTCTCTTGGAAAGGTATCAATTATGTTGGTTAAATGGACCCGAACTATCTTGCAACGCATTTCTTTTTCATAGAAGATATAGTCTGCAAGGCTAATGCTGCTCCATCAACTCATATTAAATACTTAACTCTGGGGGAAACATTAGGGTTTCCAAAAATCCCTGATTTCTCTTCCCCGATTCTTTGGAACCCGTTTTCTATGTGCCTCGGCAGGAAAACATCTATCTCTTTCACGCAAATGATGATGGGCCAGCGATAATCGCGCGAGCTGTAATGGCACCGCTCCACACCACTCCGCCAGGGGGAGGTCCCCCGCATTGTGCGAAAGCCCGAAGGCAGACAACTGCTTTTGCTGGCGAGCACAAAGGGGCCATTGATAATAACAAACAGTTTTCACGCTCCGGTGGAGCAATTACCCTCTTTGATTGAAATGCCGCCTGTCACTCGAAAGCATCACATTCTACGAGCAACGTTCGCTTATTCCCTCATGCAACCCTCCCCACCCCCAATCCTTTACTCCTTTTTTTTTTCTTTTTGTCAGAGGTCCAACAACCAAAGATATGTTGGTATGCGCTTGCGCTGCCAAGACTCAGTTCATCGTGTGCAAACTTGGTTCCACTTGGCTTCGTCAAAACTCTGCCAGAACCCGAGGCTACACACGTCACACAACTGGCAATTCTGCTGGCGGCTTGAGCCTGCACAATGACTTCATGCTCTGCTTAAACTCCATTCATGAGGTGAACTCGTTCATTTCATGCCTAAAATTGCTCGTTTTTGCCATTCAAGAGGATGGGAGACCCCTCTCTAAAAGAGCGTTTGGAATTTGCCACTCTCTTTTTCTCTGGCAGTGAATTCTCCCCAGATTCAAATGAAAACCCTCACCATTGCAGCCAGATCTAATCCCGCTTTGCCGCAAATGATCCGTGCCCAATTTTTTGCCAAACTGTAGCTCCAGCCTCGTGGGTGGAGATTTCTAGTGAATCAGAACCATCTCCTCTTGAGGTACCATTAGTGCACCAGTTAACTCACACATTGCACATGAACATAATCATACAGTATACTCCAGAGATACTTTATGCTGCCTCAGTGATATACAGGCACCATATATTTCCACTCTTCATACTGAAACTAAGTATCATCATGCCATCTAACAACTTCAGACTACAGAGGGAAAGAAAATAAATTCAAGTAATCAATCCTGGCCTATATTGTGCAATGTCTTCCCAAATGACAGGTATGTGGTTAATGATTTCCTAGGTTTGACCACAATGCCTAATGACAACTGAAACGTAACAAAAGTAAGTATGGGAACGTGGCGTGTTTTTCCAACGAGTGCTGCCAAAGGCAGACATTTCGACACTTTTACAAGACTGGGATGCCACAATCCCATTTGCATGAAACGCTCCATATTCACGATGCGAATTTTCAAGACACGAGCGTGGCAGACTTTACACATGATGACGGCCTGCCTTGAATTAAGGCTACACCTGTAACAGCACACTGACAGTGGAAGCAGACGACCCAGCACCGCCCAGCCTGAGAGAGATGTGACCTAATTCCACCCCCAGAGACGTCTTCGTCAAATATGCCTTGTCTCCAGTCACTGAAGAGCCGAGGACATTCGTGGTTTTCCTCTAGTTCGTTTCAGATGCAGAGGATAGTTCGGTTGACTTTTCTGAAGGGGCGGGGGGGGGGGGGGGGGTGAGGGGGGATGGCAGGGACAGGTGTAAAAGCAGAGGAGCACCTGAGTATAAGGGAGCATCAAAGTCAGTCCTGCATTCACAAACAAACTCCCTGGAAGCAGCTAAATTTGGTAACTGCCAGTGTGGAACCACCTCCTGAAATTTGGTCAAAATTTTGTCTTCCAACACTGCGACAGAATCTTGAGATTTTCAATTGACCTGCCTGTCTGACACTTAACACAGAACACCACAACATTTCCACCCCCCTCCCCCTTCCCCCCCCCCCCCCCAAAAAAAAAAAAAAAAAAATTCGGAGCCTCAAGACAGAGCGAGGATGGATGGGGGAGTCTATGTTGCTACTGTCCAC